>NC_051228.1:2078054-2080554 GCF_015220715.1 Pygocentrus nattereri
TTCTCAGCTGCCTGAAAAGCCTCGTTGGAATTCCAGCCCTTTTCCTTTGTTACAAGATGACATCATCTCGTAACACAGTCCTTACTGCCCGCCTACCAACTAGCTGGGCCCCCTCACACAGCGCACAGCAGCTACTGGAGGAGGAAGAGTGAGTTCAGTGCTGTAGCCGTGTGGAGACGCTGACCGGACTTCCAGGATCCACTCTGGATCAAACTGATCCGGCAGAACCGACGCCGCCGGAGAAACAGCCACAGTGGAGTTCACAGCTGCTCAGGAGAGAAGGGTCTGTCTGCAGACTGCAGGACAGGGGCTGAACCGCTCTGGAGGTTGACCAGTCAGAATAGAGTGGGTGAGCTGACCAATCAGACCACACTGAGCTCATCGGGAGGCGGGGCTTAAAGACACAGGAGCTCTAACAGAGCGTTTCAGATGGAGGGTGAACAGAGATGAACAGTCTGAGGAGAATAATGCGTTTTTGGATCATTGAAGCGTAAATCTGTTCTAGTAGAGCCCAAAAATGAGCCTAGGCCCCCTTTAAATAGGTTTAAATATAAGCTATGGTCACTTTCTAACGCACAGTGATCCACACCGCGGGCCAGGTCAACTCAAATAGCCTAGTCTTTATAAATGGTGCCCACTGAGCTGGCAGGGCTTTACTTTTACAAGTTCTGCTCAGTCTTGCATTAGTCAGGTTAACTTGAGTGTCACACTCCTTGTGTAATACGTCAGCACCAATTACAACAACTCCATCATATCAAATGGACTGTATTGTACAGTAGTGAATAAATGGCTTAGATAAGACTAGAATCAGCCACTTCTGACTCTAATAGCTTAATGCCTGTCTGTTCTGTTAGCGTTCACGGCTCCAGGCTGAGCCGATAAACCTGAAGACTGAACTCCATCATGGTGAGAATAACAACAGTGTGTAAAGGGCAAGCTTCACATTTATGTTGAGAAGATCCTACACAAAATATTATTTTACAGTGTCTGTGTTTACGTGCAAAGATTGAAGACAATCCAATTATAGATCAAGACGGAGATGTTTATTCTCATCCTACTCAACAATCTGGTGAAAATCTCTGTTTACATACTCACTAGTCAAGTCAAGTCAAGTTTATTAGTGTAGCGCTTTTTACAACAATGTTGTCACAAAGCAGCTTTACAGAAGTTTGAAAACACACAGTTACAACATAGATCCCCCCGTGAACAAGCCAGAGGCGACGGTGGCGAGAAAAGACTGCCCTCAGACTGGAGGAGGAAACCTTGGGAGGAGCCAAGACTTGTCCTCCTCTGGTCAAACAGTGTTTACAATTTAATAAGCTAAAGACCAAATAAAAGCTAAGAGGATCTCTGTCTGGAGACTGGATAGTAAAGCTTTAGAAACTGCACTGGTAGCACCTCTCCCTGAGGCGGTCTCTGACTGAGGCAGTCTCTGACTGAGGCAGTCTCTGACTGAGGCCGTCTCTGACTGAGGCAGGCTCTGACTGAGGCCGTCTCTGACTGAGGCCGTCTCTGACTGAGGGTGCCTCTGACTGAGGCGGTCTCTGACTGAGGCCGTCTCTGACTGAGGGTGCCTCTGACTGAGGCGGTCTCTGACTGAGGCAGTCTCTGACTGAGGCCGTGTCTGACTGAGGCCGTCTCTGACTGAGTCTTTATGAACAGTGGGAGTGAGCTGAAACAGTCCCATCCTATCTCAACGCTGGTACATCTGAATGGCACAGTGATGTAATTGAGGATGTTGCAGCACAAATGAGTGATGGTGATGGTGAGGAAGACCCTGATGGTCAGTCTTCAGCAGGGTCGGAGGGCAGTCATTATCTCAGGAAGAGTAAAGAGACAAAATGAGTTCTGCTCAGGAGTTTGACTGTAATAAATATGATTTCCCCCAGAGTGTGGCTGGTGACTCCGGCAGGTCTAACTATAACAGTATAAACTAAAGGGAGAGAACCAGAAGATAGCATAGATATGAGAGAACCCTGAGATCCCCCCACTCCACCGTCAACAAACCTGTGTGATCGCATGAAATGGTGGGTCAACAGCACCAACATCTCAGTTTACCATAAGCCTCTATGTTTATGGCATTTGGTAGACGCTCTTATCCAGAGCGACTTACAATTTGATCATTTTTTACACAAGTAGGCAAAGGTGGTGTTGGGAGTCTTGCCCAAGGACTCTTATTGGTATAGTGTAGGGTGGGGGATTGAACCCCAGTCTACAGTATAGAAGGCAGAGGTGTTACCCACTACACTAACCAACCACCCGAACGTTAACTGGGAGATTATTCCACAATTTGGGGGCTTTGTAAGAAAAAGCTCTTCCACCATTGAAGTCTTCTGAATTTTAGGAACCAGTAGAAAACCAGCATCCTGGGATCTGAGTAAGCGAGGCGGTTCATAATGGGAAATAAGATCTTGCAGGTACTCCGGTGAGACAGCATGCAGGGGTTTATACGTCAATAAGAGAATTTTATAGTCAATACGGAATTTGATAGGAAGCCAGT
>NC_051228.1:2085554-2128054 GCF_015220715.1 Pygocentrus nattereri
AGACGGAGCAATTATCTGTTCTTCCATTAGGGCCCGGAGAGCAGCCTTCGCTTTAATTCACTCTGCTCTGTCCAAATGCGCTTTTACGTAGATGCGTTTTGTTCTCATCCGGGAAAAAAGGGAAAGAAGTGGACAAGGAAAGAGACGGAGCTGAGAAATCAGCAGCATCTGAAGTGCCACATCTGCTCACCTACTTACCAAAGCAGCTACTCATGCATTAGTTCTGCGGCGGAGCAGGTTGAGCTATTCAGAGATTTTTGTTATTATATTATCTTTTTCTATGGGGGGGGGGGGGTGGGCGGTGGTGGTGGGGGTGGTGGAGGTGGTGGAGGTGTTGGTGAACTCTCTAAGCTCTGTCTGCATGAGAGCCCACTTCACCTCCCCACTCTCACAACTACAGCACTAACACATCATCATTTAGAGCAATAACACATAACTGACAGTGCTCATTAAAATATTCGCAGTGGAAGCTAAATAATTCATAGAAGACAATGCATCATGTATTAGAGCAGTAAATCATTCATAATAGTAATTTACCTTATATCATTCAGAATAGACACCGACCAGTTTATAATAAATATTACGTTTATAATAGCAACCAAACAAGTCATATTTTTATTGAACGATTCGTAGTAGTTACTGAATAATTAATATTAGATATTTACAATTCAGGGCAAATGCTGAATATTTCATAATATTCATACTAAATGCTGAGCAATTTATCATAAATGTTGAATTAATAATATTGAATGAACGATTCATATTTGCTTCTCAGCAATTCATAGTAGTTACTAAATAATTTGTAGTAAATTCTGAATAATTCATAGTTAATACTGAATAATCAATAATCTGTACTGAATCATTTCTAACAAGTATTAAACAAGTTCAGTAGATACTGAACAATTCATAATAGATACTGAATAATTTAAATTAGATACTAAGAAATTCATAGTAAAAGCTGAATAATTCATAACATTTACTGAATAATTAATATTAGATACTGAATAATTTATATTAGATATGAATAATAATTTATATTAGATATGAATAAATAAATTCTGAATCATTCAGAGTAGATAATCAATAGTCTATATTGAATCATTTCTAGTAAATATTAAATAAGTTCAGCAGACACTGAACAATTCATAATAGATACTGAATAATTCATATTAAAAGTTGAATAACTCATAACATTTATTGAATAATTTAATTTAGGTACTGAATAATTTAAATTAGATACTAATTAATTCATAGTGAAAGCTGAATAATTAATAAAATTTACTGGATAATTTATATTAGATACTAAATCATTTATAGTAGATACTGTATAATTGATACGTTATAAGCTTCCATTAGTTGGTAGTCATATGAGTCACCTTAGCTCCAGTGCTAAAGCTAAAGAACCCGATTTTCTCCCTAATTTAGTCGTTTCCAATCCCACCCGCTAGTTACGACTCCCCCAATCACACGACACTACCAGCGCTAGGAGGGTGAAGGCAGCACAGGCTTCCTCTGAGACCTGTGAAACCAGCCACCGCTCAAAGAATCAAACCTCAGACACCAAACACATCTTGGCTGATCAGCTTCATTTCAGGTAAAGAAGAATCCGTTCTAAAATGATTTTTAGCTGAAGAAATGTTGAAAGATTAGTTTCTGGATGTTAAGTGTGGAGTTTAAAGTGTTCAGGCTAGCGATGGAGGAAAAACGGAGTCCTCCCAGTGTAGAAAGCCCAACTTTCACTGCTAATCAACACCAAACACCTTGCAGAGTCTCGTGAGATGAAGGTGTGTTCTTCAGCTCCTTAGCCCAGGTTCACCCTCACCTGCCTGGACTTGTCTGAGCACAGCTAGTGCCCTCGGCTACCAGCCGCCCGCTCAGAGGGACCTAATCCGTCTCTAAAGTGCAGTAATTAACCTGTGACTCACAGCTGGGGCCCCGTCCCGCAGCCCGGCGGCCGCTCGGCTCTCCGCTCCGATACTGTACGGGATCAGGATTCCCCACAGCAGCACGCCCAGGCCCCCCCCCACCCAGCCAATTATAATTGTTATTATTCTTATCAGCTAATTTCTAACTCCCTCAGAGTGGCAGGCTCTCTTGGTGCTGGCAAGCATGGGAATGGATCGCGAGTGAAGCTGCACGCTACATGATTGTGATTCCCTGGGTCAGCTTGACTGTTGGCCTTGAGGCGAGTGATGTACGTTTTGCACACTGTTTCCTAATTGATAAGAGGATTGTGCCTCATTTCACGCAGAGCAGGCAACAATGTCTGGATATCTTAGAGCATCACTTCTGTTCCAGACCTCAGCGTCCTCCGGCTAGTGAAGCCTTGTCCCTGCGAGAATGGACTGTATTAAAACAAGACATTATATATTCATAAATATGTTAATAAAAGTCAGAGTCGTGTACAAGTTCATCTCAGCATCTCACTTCAGCACAATCACAAAACAGCAGTGAACAGATTCAGAACACGCTGAGAACATTCTAGATCAGATGGGCAATGCTAGCACAGACTGAAAATTCTAGAACAGTCCGAACAATCCAGAACAAATAGAGAATTCAAGAAGAGCCAGGGAATTCTAACATATGCAGAGCTCTAGACCAAATCAAGAAATCCAAAAACAGGCTGACAATTTAAGGACAGCCTGGGTGTAAACCAGTCTGAGTGTTCTAGAACAGACATTTAGGATAGTCTGAAAATTCTAGGACAAGACGAGAAATCTAGAATAGTCTGAAGATTGCATAACAAAATGGGAATTCCAAAACATCCTGAGAATTCTTGGACAGTCTGGAATACAGTGAAATGACTTGAACAGACTGAGAACTCTAGAGCAGCCTGAGAAATCTAGAACAGTCTTAGAAATTTGAGGACAAATCAATACTTTTAAGACCTTGACAACAGTCTGATAATTCTACAACAAAAAGAGAATTCACAATCAGTCTAATTATTCAAAATCCTGAGCGTTCCAGGATGAATTTTAAAACGGGATTTTTGGGCAGACTGAGAATAAATTGAAAGGTCTAGAACAGACTGAGAATTTTAGATCACATCAAGAATTTAAAAATAGACTGACAATTTAAGAATGGTCAGAAATCTGCAATAGACTGGAATTTCTAGAACAGTCTGGAGGTTCTAGAACAAATAGAGAATTCTGTAAGCGGCATGGAATTCTAAAACATGCAGAATTCTAAACCAAATCAAGACTTCAAAAACACACTGACAAATTTCAAAAAGCCTGAGTATTCTAGAGTCTGAAAATCCTAGGAAAAATGAGAAATCTAGAACAGTCTGAAATTCCATAACAAAGCGAGCCTGTGAATTCTTGGACAGTCTACAATACACTGAAAGGTCAGACTGAGAATTCTAGAATAGACTGAAATGCCTAGAACAGACTGGGAATTCTTGAATACACTGAAAAGCCTAGAACAGAATGGGAATTCTAGAACACACTGAAAAGCCTAGAACAGACTGGGAATTCTAGAATACACTGAAAAGCCTAGAACAGACTGGGAATTCTAGAATGCAATGGAAAGCCTAGAACAGACTGGGAATTCTAGAATGCACTGAAAAGCCTAGAACAGACTGGGAATTCTAGAATGCACTGAAAAGCCTAGAACAGACTGGGAATTCTAGAATGCACTGAAAAGCCTAGAACAGACTGGGAATTCTAGAATACACTGAAAAGCCTAGAACAGACTAGGAATTCTAGAATACACTGGAAAGCCTAAATTCAAAAACTGACTAAGGAGTCTAGAACTGTTGAGTTCCGGTTGAAGTTCTTTAAGAACCTTCAGTCTGGCACCTCTTTACCATGAGGTGTGACAGAGACATTCATTGTTCTTCCGTCCTCCGGGTTTACGTGTCCCTGCCCTTGTTCCTTCAGCCCAGCGGGAGCTGAGGGGTGTGGGAGGGTTTGTGTGAGCCGTTGCCATGGTTACACAGGATGATTAAGTAAAAGTTATACATTGCGATAACCCGAGCGGCCGACAGCCGACCGTGAGACATCCTGCAGATACTCAGACACTCTCAGCTGCCCTGTGACGAGTGTAGATCTGCCCTGCATCTGTTTCTGTTTCATTTACTCACTTCTCTGGACAGATTTTAAAAAGCTGGTGGAATTCCCCTTTAAAATGACCATTTGGGGGGTATGAGGCTTGGACGATGAGTGAAGTACAACTAAAGAGGAGACAGAACGAATGACAGCGAGAGAGAGAGAGAGAGAGAGAGAGAGAGAGAGAGAGAGCGAGAGAGAGAGAGAGAGAGAGAGAGAGAGAGAGCGAGAGAGAGAGAGAGAGAGAGAGAGAGAGAGAGAGAGAGAGGGAGAGAGAGAGAGAGAGAGAGAGAGAGAGAGAGAGAGAGCGAGAGAGAGAGAGAGAGAGAGCGAGAGAGAGAGAGAGAGAGAGAGAGAGAGAGAGCGAGAGAGAGAGAGAGAGAGAGAGAGAGAGAGAGAGAGGGAGAGAGAGAGAGAGAGAGAGAGAGAGAGAGAGCGAGAGAGAGAGAGAGAGAGAGAGAGAGAGAGAGAGAGCGAGAGAGAGAGAGAGAGAGAGAGAGAGAGAGGGAGAGAGAGAGAGAGAGAGAGAGAGAGAGAGAGCGATAGAGAGAGAGAGAGAGAGTGAGAGAGAGAGAGAGAGAGAGAGAGAGAGAGAGAGAGAGAGAGAGGGAGAGAGAGAGAGAGAGAGAGAGAGAGAGAGAGAGCGAGAGAGAGAGAGAGAGAGAGAGAGAGAGAGAGAGAGCTGGAGTGTCTATTCATGAAAATGAATTGCAGCAGAGCTTCATAATGACCATAATTACCTCCGTATGAGACGCCGTGTCTTTGTGAGGAACTTTATGGCTGATGTATAATGAATGTACGTCTCCTTCTATATAATGTGCACGTTCACGCATCCAGTGGTGCATATGTGCGTCTGACACCCAAACCATAATTCCCCTGAGCGTCTTAATGCATGTGTCCCCACGGCTTTTCCCACAATGCTGCAGAAAATAAACACACGGCCAGCCCTTCTCAAAGGCCGCAGTTATGAAGGGGGCGATTATTTAGTGCTTAGGAAATGAGTGACATCGCACGCTTTGGGCATCAGTATGCAGCCTGGGCTCGCCTCCTTCACCGCAGAACAGCCTACAGCTCATCTGGAGCCCGATTTAAAGCCATAGTCTGGTAAAAAGTCAGAGCGCGTTGAAAAAGTGGGGTTCAATCCCCACCTGGGCAGCACCCTACACCATACTGATAAGAGTCCTTGGGCAAGACTCCTAACACCCGCCTTCCTGTGTTAAATCATCAAAACTGTAAGTCGCTCTGGATAAGAGCGTCAGCCAAAATGCCGTTTCAAAATCTTGAGAAGTGTAAAAGCAACTTTGTGACACTGACCATTAAGGCCTTAGTGTAAGTCTTCCCTCTTCCAGTGACGCTCACGATCAGACGTTTCTCAGGTGGATTTGAGTAAAGTAACATATTTAAACACGATAGTTTGATCCTTAGCGATGCCACAGCCGTCCGTGGGCTGGAGTCCAAGCGAGCACAGTCGGCCTCGCTCTCTCTGGGTGGGCGGGATGGACCCCCTGTCTCCCCCAGACACTCAGTGCAACATTAGCCAGCTCAAGCATCTGTTCACTGACAAACAGACCTGGCGGTTAGTGTTCTCCTCCTTTGCTGTTTTTCCTCATAAAACTGACAGGAAAACACTGTCGTGGCAGAGCGTCACCAACATCATCAATAGGCTGGTGGTGCATGTCAGGCTGGGAGTGCATGTCAGGCTGGGAGTGCATGTCAGGCTGGTGGTGCATGTCAGGCTGGGAGTGCATGTCAGGCTGGTGGTGCATGTCAGGCTGGGAGTGCATGTCAGGCTGGTGGTGCATGTCAGGCTGGGAGTGCATGTCAGGCTGGTGGTGCATGTCAGGCTGGGAGTGCATGTCAGGCTGGTGGTGCATGTCAGGCTGGGAGTGCATGTCAGGCTGGTGGTGCATGTCAGGCTGGTGGTGCATGTCAGGCTGGGAGTGCATGTCAGGCTGGTGGTGCATGTCAGGCTGGTGGTGCATGTCAGGCTGGGAGTGCATGTCAGGCTGGTGGTGCATGTCAGGCTGGGAGTGCATGTCAGGCTGGTGGTGCATGTCAGGCTGGTGGTGCATGTCAGGCTGGGAGTGCATGTCAGGCTGGGACTGCATGTCAGGCTGGGAGTGCATGTCAGGCTGGGAGTGCATGTCAGGCTGGGAGTGCATGTCAGGCTGGGGGTGCATGTCAGGCTGGTGGTGCATGTCAGGCTGGTAGTGCATGTCAGGCTGGTGGTGCATGTCAGGCTGGGAGTGCATGTCAGGCTGGTGGTGCATGTCAGGCTGGGAGTGCATGTCAGGCTGGGACTGCATGTCAGGCTGGGAGTGCATGTCAGGCTGGTGGTGCATGTCAGGCTGGTGGTGCATGTCAGGCTGGGAGTGCATGTCAGGCTGGTGGTGCATGTCAGGCTGGGAGTGCATGTCAGGCTGGGAGTGCATGTCAGGCTGGGACTGCATGGCTGCAGACCTTCTCGTTTTTTCTTTAATTATTCGGTAACCCTTTTTTTGGATGGTCCACTGTAAATGCGTTGTAGATGTTCAGTCTATCTTTAAATAACATTCAACTAAAGATCTTATAAATGCAAGTGAAGTTGAAGTTGAGTGTGGAAGATTCTATTAAATCTATCCCGAACCCTAAACCTAACCCTAACCACCACGTTGTTGATCGTCAACTGAGTATCATCAGAAAGTTTGTTAATCATGTAATTATCTCTAGAACATCATCCAAACACAGTGTGACCATTTATTCCCATTACTTGGTTGGTTAACTGGAGGTCCAGCATTTCGTTCAGGTTGTTAAACTGTTGCACTCAAATTTACGGCGTGAGTTTAATCATACGGATACACCGACATCTGCGTGCCCTTATAGCGACCAGATTTGACAAACAAAGGCCAGTGAAGCTGATTTCTTTACAGTAACGAAAACAAACAGTGAAATAAAGGCCTGTAGTTTCCCATGAAAAAAACCCTGCAGTGGTTTTGGCAACTTTCCCTCCACTTGTCCTAAATCAACTTCCGTTTTGCACCGTCGTGCTGCAGTGATGGTTATTCAGACATTCCTCAGATACACGCAGCCGTGTATTTTGTCAGCGTGTGGGTGAGATCATTGCTGAAATATCACTCTTTCGCTGCCAGCATTCGAGGAGGTGGTGCACAAGCGTACTTTGGCATGATTATGAGTGAAGTCACAGCTATTTACACTGTATGGCTAAGAGTATGAGGACACCTGAGCATCACACCTATGTGACCTTGTTGACGTGCCATTCCAAAACCATAGGCATTAATATGGAGTGTCTCCACACCAAACTCACCCAGTCATGACTTTATAGAGCTGCTTTGTGCACAGGGACTCAGTCATGCTGGAACAGGGAAAGGCTCTTCCCTAAACTGTTCCCACAAAGCTGGAAGTGTTTAACTGTGTAAAACTGTGTCTTTGTGCTGCAGCATCAACATCACCCTTCCCTGGAACTAAGGGGCCCCTGCTCATTATCCCCCCTCCACCAAACTTTACTGTTGGCACTATGCATTCCAGTAGGTAACGATCTCCTGACATCCACCAAACCCAGATTCATCATCAGACTGACAGATGGAGAAGTTTGATTCATCACTCCAGATTCATCAATCCAGTGTTTGTCTATGGAAACTGCAAGGCTACATGCTTGATTTTATCCACCTGTTAACAGTAGGTATGGCTGAAACACCTGAACTCAGTAATTAGGGGCAGTGTTCACATATAATGACCATACAAATATGACACTTTATGTTATCTCATTTTCAATACTTACTGTTCACTGACAACTTATCTAGAAACAACGTGGCCACTTTATCAGAAACCCCTCTCTTGTATCTCCACCTTGCGGGTGTACAATTAGACACTGCAGCTCATTTGTTTATGCTTCTCCTGCTGAATGTCCACTAGGAGGCCTGCAGAAATGGACGGAACTTCACTTGCTCTTAATGCACCTATAAGATTGAGATATGCAAATGATCTCTGTTCTGATTGGCTGCCCTGTACTGTGCCTCATTCAGAAAGCATGAATGGACAGGTCTAACCTGCTGTGGGCTGAATTGGCAGTGGGGAGTGGGCAGTGCATCTTGGAACAAAGTTCATACACTACATCAAACTCCGCAATATGGTGATTTTAAAGGGGAAATCCAGTGCTCCACTCTTGAGGTGGTGATGGGAACCAGACGTCCCTCTAAAAGCTCCTACAGAAAGTTCCTACATGAACTGGTTCTGAATTCACTGCCTGATGACTGAGACGCTGTTTTATGAGAGTTTAGAGAACTTCAGCTCCATTCATGGTGGAGGGAGACATGCAGGGCGCTGTGCGGCAAAATAGTCTCCAAAGAAAACTCATTATTCCAGATTTTCCACTATTTTCCATCATCAACATTCCATATAAGCTCAGAAGACTCGTGTAGGTTCTCTGGTGGTTCTGGATGGTAAATAAAGTGTCTATATCTGTGTTGTAGTCATGGCGACGCCTGGTTCCCATCACCACCACTGTAAAGACATCTGAACCATTTCACACCAAACCGCTCTGACTGAAAAATCCCCTTTAACTAACTAAGACGACATATTTGGATTGAACCACTTTGAGCAGCTAAGTGTCCCCAAGCTTTTTCATAAACTTTCTCTTAATGACAACTTTTCCCCTCAACTGGCCGTGTGCAACAGCAGTGCTGGGCGCTGGACTGGAAGTGCCTCTGCACACTGCAGTCCATATTAGCAAGCCACTTTGAGGCTAACCCGCTTAATTCCATCTGGCTATGCCGCAGCCAGCCACCTCCATACCCCCCAGGGCTTTCAGCGGGACGCCGGGCCTGGACTTCTTTACATCAACACAGCCATATAACACGCCTACACACACACAAACACCGCATAACACGCACCATATGAGCTCAGCGCAGGAGCTGTCATCATATCCTCCAGCCTGATTAAACACACGCCAGTGACGGCAGAGATTAGAGCCCATTCCCTGGTGGGGGGTCCCGCTGAAAAACATTCAACATTAGCGCTTTCAAAAAGGAGACAAGGCCGTATCGGCTAGCGCACCCATATGCGTTTTATCTCCCCCGTGATGCCGGGGAAAATCCAGCTTTTCATAAACAGTACTGTGCAGAAGTCAGAGACCACTCTCTGTTCATTTATTTTATTTAAAGTACAATCAAAAAAGAAAGTCAAAGGACAATAAGCGGAAAACAAGAGCTACAGAGAAACTGGGGCTCCTGGTAACGCTGCAAGAGCTGACAGACCCCACGTGGGCCACAGGACACAAGGCCCGCAGGCCAAGTTAGACCCAGGGCGCAATCCTGTTCTAACTTACTTTCATTTTCTATTAACACTAGCTTCCCAGCATGCATTGCAACATAATCACACCTTCCCCAACAACAGTCTATGGGACAGCACCACACAGACACACTTTCTAAGCCACTTCTCCCTCAGGGTCGCGGTGGGGTGCTGGAGCCAATCCCAGCGGTCATCGGGCAGAAGGCAGGATACACCCTGGACAGGTCACCAGTCCAGTCCATTGCCAGGCAGACAGACAGACACAATCACACCAAGGACTGTGAGTGGAAACCAGAGAACCCGGAGGAAACCCACACAAACGCGGGGAGAACATGCAAACTCCACACAGGTCACCCGGCCGGGGAATCGAACCCAGGCCCTCCTTGCTGTGAGGTGACAGCGCTACCCACCACACCACCTTGCTGCCCCTGAGACAGCACCATTTAAATAAATAAATAAAAAACATTCCAGGATCAAGATCAAGAGAATGGGAAGGTTTAAAAACCTACTGTACAGCGGGAACGTTCACAGACATTTAACATTTCATTTATAGCAGATAATGTAGCCTATTGTTTTATATAAAACACACACACACACACACACACACACACACTCACACACACACACACATTTTCTAAGCTGCTTATCCTTCTGGGTCGCAGTGGGAGCCAGAGCCTATCTCAGCAGCCATTGGGCAGAAGGCAGGAAACAGCCTGGACAGGCTGCCAGTCCATCACAGGGCAGACACACAGACACATACACCGATCAGGCTTAACATTCTGACCACCTCTTTGTTTTTGTCATTGTCCACTTTATCAGTTTTTAAACATCTCGGTGTCGCAGCGTCCTGTGGGCGGCGTCCTGTGGGCGGCGTCCTGTGGGCGGCGTCCTGTGGGCAGCGTCCTGTGGGCAGCGTCCTGTGACCACTGATGAAGGACTAGAGGATGACCAACACAAACTGTGCAGCAGCAGATGAGCTGTCGTCTCTGACTTTACATCTACAAGGTGGACCGACAAGGCAGGAGTGTCTAATAGAGTGGACAGTGAGTGGACACAGTGTTTAAAAACTCCAGCAGCTCTGCTGTGTCTGATCCACTCGCACCAGCGCAACACACACTAACACCCCACCACCGCGTCAGTGTTACTGCAGTGCTGAGAATGAGAAAAGCACTACTTTTCTGTCTGTAGGTTATATGTACCAAAAACACCCAGAATTTATTGTTACATTAACATTTTCCAGCCTCTCTTAATCCCTTAGAATTAAACAGGCTGTTATTGTTTCTGGGTCTCTTAGACTGATTCATTGCTGCTTTCGAGATAAAGTTTCGTACTCTTTATATAACCGGCTCTAAATGTAGGTATTGTGATATAAACTGAGTCACCTCACTACTGTATACACCAAGGAGTACATTTGTGGGCGGGGCTTGGATAAGTCAATTGACCGCTCTAAAATAGTAGGTATAGATGTGATGGTCACCGTTAAAGGCCGCTGGTGGTGTCCATACGCTTGTTTTTATGCTCAGGCCTCTTGTTTTCTCGCTCGCTGGAGGACTGCGTGTGTAGCTGTTGGCCTGTTGGGTGTTTTCACAGCTGTGTCTCAGTGTTTCTGCCTGTATCTCCATCACAGAAGACTCTCCAGAGCTCTTTACATCACGGTGCTGCAGGATGTGGAATATACATTCCTATTAAAGTGATATTAATATTAAATTATACAATATTGCTTTCATGCAGAAGCCAAATTTAGAATGATTTACCTCATATGAGTCTGTTGTCATCTATCTGGTCAGGCTTAACATTCTGACCAACTCCTTGTTTCTGTGCTCACTGTCCACTTGTCCAGGACCCCCATGGACCCTCACAGAGCAGGTACTATTTGGGTGGTGGGTCATTCTGAGCACTGCAGTAACACTGTGTTGCGCTGGTGTGAGTGGATCAGACTCAGCAGTGCTGCTGGAGTTTTAAACACTGTGTCCACTCACTGTCCACTCTGTTAGACACTCCTACCTTGTCGGTCCAGCTTGTAGGTGTAAAGTCAGACGACAGCTCATCTGCTGCTGCACAGTTTGTGTTGGTCATCCTCTGGTCCTTCATCAGTGGTCACAGGATGCTGCCCACAGGACGCTGCCCACAGGACGCTGTTGGCTGGATGTTTTTGGTTGGTGGACTATTCTCAGTCCAGCAGCGACACTGAGGTGTTTAAAAACTCCAGCAGCACTGCTGTGTCTGATCCACTCAGACCAGCACAACACACACTAACATACCACCACCACGTCAGTGTTACTGCAGATTTGAGAATGACCCACCACCCAAATAGTACCTGCTGTGTGAGGGTCCATGGGGGTCCTGACCACTGAAGAACAGGGGAAAGGGGGCTGTACTCCAACTCTGACACATACAGTGTGGTGAAAATGTCTTATGCTGGGATCTGACCGCACAAATTCTGACCGAAGAACAGCGACGTGGAGTCTGGGACGGCCCGCAGGACCCCGCCGAAAACTCTCCACTCTGAAAAATGATGAAATGATGGTCCTTCAAGGTTTTTTAGTAAAGAACATGGTTAAGAACCGTAAACACTCAAAGAACCCTTTGTGCTATTGAAGGGTTCCTTTCATCATGAAAGCCTTCTTCAGATTGTTAGAGATGGTGTTTTATAGAGAACCTTTTTTGAAAAGGGTTCTATGTAGCACAAAAAAAATGGTTCTTCCGTTTTGGCAATGTCAAGCTTGTAACCATAGACCAAATCTTTTTTGGTGCTATAGAACCTACAGCACATTCTCGGTCAGTCTGAAGAACCATGTTGAGATGCAAAGAATCCTTTAATCACGCCAAGGGATGTTTGAGTGTTCATGGTTCTTTATAGAACCATTTTCTTTACCAAAGAGCCAGAAAACACACACACTAGCTCTTCTGGAAGTTCTAGATACGTCTGTGAATCTGAAGCTTAATCAGGTTCCAGTTAGCTGTTAGGGAAATAGCGGCGCTCTAAAGGGGCAGTCGTGTGTGTGTGTGTGTGTGTGTGTGTGTGTGTGTGTGTGTGTGTGTGTGTGTGTGCACGTGTGTGTGTATTCTCAGGTGCCTAAACTTTTGCACAGTGCTGTAGATCGCCCACCCAAATCAAACACATATACATTTCACTTGCCCGGCTGCTGCATCGGTCCCGCAGACCCCCGCAGACCCCCGCAGACCCCACTCCCCTCCTGGGAACGGCAACCAATTAAGCCCTTTATATTGTTTATTACACACAAACACACGTATTTGTTTTTATACCTTGTCAGGACGTGGACTCATATAGAACTGGGCGAAAGTCAGAGACCACCTTTATTTATTTCATTTTCAGTCATAAATGATTCATTTTTCAACATCTGAAGAAAAGCAGAAACCATACACTCTTAAAAAAGATGGTTCTCTAAAGGTTCTTTAGTAAAAACAATGATTCTACATAGAACCAAGAATTCTATATAGAACCATTTGCGTGCTTACATGGTTCTTTGCAGGGTCAAACGGTTCTTCAGATTGATGGAGAATGTGTTGTATGTGGTTCTATAAAGTGCGAAGAAGGGTTCTCCTACTGTCTACAACTGCTTAACAATCATAGAACCCATTTAGGGTGCTTTATAGAACCCCATATAACACATTCTGCCGATGCTGTTTTCCATTCCTAACAACAAACCGGAGCTTGCTTACCACGACTCACATTGACAGACACATCTAGAACTTCCAGAAGTGTGATGCGTTCTCACCATGCAAGGAACTACTGAAGCACGCAACTGGTTCTATGTATTGCACTGCAAGAACCATCAGTTGCGTTCTTCTCAGGAGCCTCACTTTCAGCTCCTCAAAGAATCTGCAGACACACCTCCAGAGCTCAGTCTGAGAAGCTGGTTGCTGATTTCCTGAAGTGATCAAACCCATTCAGTGGTGCTGAGGTCTGGACTCTGGGGTGGTCAGTCCATCGTTCAGGGAACAGGAGCAGCGTCTTTATCTGATGTCTTCATTTTTGTCTATTTTCCTAGTGACTATACCAGATCCTAAAGTTAATCTTCGGCACCATAAAGATGGTTCTGCTCCTTTAGTTTTAAAAAACAAAAAATGGTGTTTTTGTATTAAGAACTTTGTAAAATCAACAGGTGCTTCGTTGTTCCTGTAGATGAGCTCATTTTCCCCTCATTCAGGAAAGATTTGTCCCAAAAACGCACAAAAACAAACAATCACACACACATACACACTGTTAGCTGTGTGTTCAGTTCAGTGACTAACATGAGCAGATCTACTGAGTGTGAAACAGGCAGCAGCTGCTCATCTGAACAGGAGAGAGAGAGAGACGGAGGGAGGGATGAGGAGAGAAGGAGAGGACAGGAGAGGAAAGAGAAGGAGGGAGAGAGGAGGAAAGAGAAGGAGGGCCTAATGGAGGAGGAAAGGTAAGGGAAAAGGGAAAAGAGATCAAGAATGAGAAAACAAAAGAGTGGGAAATTGGGGGAAAAAACAAGGAAAGAAAAGAGAGATGGGAAATAGAGAGAGGAGGAAAAGAGTGATGAATAAATAAACAAAGAAAGAAAGAAATGGAAAGAGAGTGACTGAAAAGAAAAGGAGAAAGAGAAGGAAAGAGAGAAAGGAAAAGAGAGGGAGAGAGGAAGAGGAAAGACGAGTAGAGAGGAAGGGGAAAGAGAAGGAGAGAAAAGAGACGGAATCAAGGATAAAGGGGGCGACATGGAGGAAGAAAGGTTGGAAAAAAGTGGGAAAAAATAAAGGACAATGAAAAAAGGAAGAACAATGAAAGGAAAAAGAGAAGAAAAGAGTGATGAGAGAGAGAGAGAAAGGAAGATGAAAAGAGGGAATGGAACTGGGATCAGGTTGCATGTAGTTTTCCTCCAGGATTTCTCTGTATTTGGCCTACAGCATTCCCATAGCACGATGCTGCCACCACCATGCTTCACTGCGTCTTTATGGTGAGGGTGATAATGGCAAGGTCTCCCAGTGGTGTCCTTCACTGGTCTTCTTCTGCAACGGTCACTCCGGTTTCAGGGTCCTTTACTGTTCATCGTGTAGGTTGTACTATGATACTGACTTGCCAGACACTTGGAGCCACTTGAATTCAGACAGCTGATCTCCATTTAATTAATTATGAGACTTTTAACATTAATTAGCCACACCCATTCAGCCTACAGCAGTTTAGCCACACCCATTCAGCTCACTAGAGTATAGCCACATCCATTCAACCTACAGCAGTTTAGCTCCACCCATTCAGCCTACAGCTCTTTAGCCACGCCCATTCCGCCCACAGGAGTTTAGCCACACCCTTTCAACCTACAGTAGTTTGGCTCCACCCATTCAGCCTACAGCTCTTTAGCCACGCCCATCCAGCCCACAGGAGTTTAGCCACATCTATTCAGCCCACAGGAGTTTAGCCACACCCTTTCAACCTACAGTAGTTTGGCTCCACTCATTCAGCCTACAGTACTTTAGCCCCACCCATTCAGCCTACAGCTATTTAGCCACGCCCATCCAGCCCACAGGAGTTTAGCCACATCTATTCAGCCCACAGGATTTTAGCCACACCCATTCAACCTACAGCAGTTTGGCTCCACCCATTCAGCCTACAGTACTTTAGCTCCACCCATTCCGCCTACAGCTCTTTCGCCACACCCAATCGACCTGTAGCACTTTAGCTCCTCCCATTCATCTTACAGCGCTCTAGCCACACCCATTTAACCTCCAGCACTTTAGCTCCACCCACTCAGCCTACAGCACTTTAGCTCCATCCACTCAGCCTACAGCACTTTAGCTCCACCCACTTGGCCTGTTTGATTAAACCTTGTGCTGTTCATGTCTTTCAGGAAGCAAATGGATCATGTCTCCCTTCCATAGGACAGAAGAGAGCTGATGTACAACCCCAGTTCGTTTCATTCGAAGGAGAGAGGAGGGAAAATGGTCATATGAAATGGATGAACAGTGTCGGTGCATAAAACCACACAAACATAAATAGAGGAAGAACGTAGAATATGGACAACTTCAAATGATTTACTTCAACCAGCACCAATAGAAGTCCTGAGATTTCAGTCGTGAGTGTGAGCTGTAACATCAGCGCGGTGATCTGGCTCAGCTCACGCGTCCTCCGCGCTGTTTCCCATCGCCATGGTTACTCCTCACACGAAACTCACATTTAAGAGTAGACTTTAGCCTCCGCTTTCCACATTGGGAGCCAGCACTTTCCATGACAGCCGCACTAATGGGCGACTGTAAGTGTGCTTTTTTTAAAAAATAAATGGAGCGCACTTACAATGCGCCGTGAACTTCAGAGCTTCAGAACTAATGTGACTGAGCTGATAGGCCTCTTTACGTGAGGCCCCTACCTTATATGTCCATTTACTGTACTTCCACTCACTGGCCACTATATTGGAAACACATACTTTGTGCTTCTACTCTTTGGCCACTTTATTAGAAACACCCACCTTGTGCTTCCACTCACTGGCCACTTTATTAGAAACCCCAACTCTGTGTTTCCACTCACTGGCCACTTTATTAGAAACACCTACCTTGTGCTTCCACTCACTGGCCACTTTATTAGAAACACCTACCTTGTGCTTCCACTCACTGGCCACTTTATTAGAAACACCTACCTTGTGCTTCCACTCACTGGCCACTTTATTAGAAACCTCAACTCTGTGTTTCCACTAACTGGCCACTTTATTAGAAACACCTACCTTGTGCTTCCACTCACTGGCCACTTTATTAGAAACCTCAACTCTGTGTTTCCACTAACTGGCCACTTTATTAGAAACACCTACCTTGTGTTTCCACTAACTGGCCACTTTATTAGAAACACCTACCTTGTGCTCCGCTAACTGGCCACTTTATTAGAAACCCCAACTCTGTGTTTCCACTAACTGGCCTCTTTATTAGAAACACCTACCTTGTGTTTCCACTAACTGGCCACTTTATTGGAAACCTTTTACTGTACACCAGGGTGGTGGAACTACAAGAAAGAAGTTTCTAATAGTCAGGAAGTTTTTAAAATGGCCAGGAAGTGTACACAAGTCCAAAGATCCAACATTCAAGACCCTTACTGTAAAGTGTAGATGGCCAGGCTTTGGCGTGTGGAGAGTGTTCAGAACGTCGGATGGTGAGGAACTCTGATGAATCCCCTGCGGCTCATCATGATCATAAAACGAGCATCAGGCCATCAAGACCACATCATATCCACTATATGGCCTAGCAACCATAATCAACTCATAACCATGAAGCATCTCAGATACGACATAATGACCCTGTTTCAGCCTCTAAACGGCTGAACTGCTTTCTGCCCTTTTCCTTCCTCTCTCTGATCTAGCGATATCTAAATCAATGAACCGATAGGATGAATCATTCTTCTGAATCGGTTCTTTCCAGTTCACTGCTTTAAACAAGTCACAGGTTCCAACTGAATCAAATTTGTTCGTAGCATCTTTACATCCATATTTACAGGCTGAAGACTTCAAATACAACACGATTAATAATATTTCACACTTTTATCGCATAAACTTACAATTAAACAGCATGTAGTAGGTTTCCTGAGAAAGGCACTGATTACCGACAGCCTATAGAGGGGCAGTCAATTTAGCAAAGCAAATGAACTGCTTTTTGTAGGAAAGCCCACTTCAGACAGGATGGAGAACAAAAATGCTTCCTATAATAACTTATGGCTGTTGTCGGAACAAAACCTTGTATATCCATTTTTGATGTTTTTCAGTGTTTGATATAATTTGAAAATGCATGTTGTTCTTTACTTTGTGTGTAAATTTCATGATGAATGGACGGAAAGAAACGGCCCAAAATGACTTGGAAAGACGTCTGGTTCCATTGACTTACATTAAAAGTAGAGTAGTTTTTTTCCTCCTCCTGTAAAGTTACAGTTTTGGAGATACAAGGTTTTGTTCCGACAGCAGCGTTATGTAACTTCAGTAATGTAATGATTTTTTGATGCACTATGTACATTGTGGGGATCTGGAGACCTCTCTGGTGGAAACGTGTAATTGTACACATAACATTTTGCACCGTGGGTTGTGTTTTGGATCCCTTCCTCGAGTGGATGAATCTGCTGATTGGAAGAGAATCTCCATCTGAACTCAGTGAAGGACGCATCTTCTGAGGATGTGAGTGAGCTATCTACTACTGTCATCATGTCTTCATCAGTATAATGTTGATTCAGAGATGATTTGAAGCCTAAACATTGAGCATGATGTTCTTTTTGGTCTGACGTTTAAGCAGTAGAACCCTAGAGGTCCTGTGTTCTCGCAAAATACCATCCCGGGTGTGACCTGGTGTCCGTAGATCATCACAGCCGTGATGTTATAGTGATAACTCCCTCCTCGAGTGCTCTACTGCTTTATAATAAATACAGTAAGAAATGAATAAACTGGCCGCGAACGCGGCGTTTAATATGTTTTAATGTTCAGTTCCTTCCTCCTAATTATAGCTCCTTAACGAGCAGCTCGTTGCTACGTCAGAGTAACGAGCTCCGCCCACTTGCTGCTCAGCCGGCAGTTCGTTCTCCAGCTCCTTACACTAAAATCCCAAACTGTCATCTCCACTGAGCAGCTTCTCTGTTTTTACTGGGTCAGTTTTACGGCTCAGTCTGATTTGGCCCGACTGAAGATCAGACACGTTTGGCGAATGGTGTTGGGTTCATTTCTGGCTGATTCCAGGTTGTTCAGCTGTTCTTCTGTCACAGCTGCCGACTGAAAAGCTGCTCAGTGGTGACGACAGTTTGGGAATTTAGTGTCGTCTCGTCTTCAGAGTCGGATCAAATCGGCTGTCGGTCAGATGTGATCTTAACAGTGTCCGTTTTCTGTTTGTGGCAAAGTAAGAAGTAAAAACGTTCAAATGGTTTGAGCGTCTCCTACAGCTGTCAGAGTCGTTGCTTAGCAACAGCGTCTCAGTGGAGTAATACAGTGTTTGTGAAAAACTTGTGATGTTATGGTGAAATAGCAGCACAGTTAGAGCGCCTCTCAATCAATCAACTAACTGTTGTATTATAACATATTAAGATGTACGACGTGGTGTGAAAAACTTCCTTCTGACTTTTTAAATGATTACTTCAGGCTTTACAGGGCGACTCGCGCAGCCCATTCTCTTCACTCTGTAATAACACTTCTTTCAATTTTAACAAAACAGTCTTACATAGTGCAGCTTTAACTAGTAAATACAACTTCATTCAGGTGCTTGTTTGAAAAGAGTAACTGAATCGTTCAGTGAATCGTTCGTTCAAATGAACAGTCTGGAAGGAACAGTTTGGTAGAACCGCATTAAACCTCCGGTATGACTCAACTTGTGAGAAATTCCAAGCGCTGTAGATTTACCCTCAACTTTTTACAGCACGGGCTTTGATTTGGAGCCAGAAAGTGAATCCCTCACTCGGCATCACAAGCAGCCAAACCCAAACAACATCAGGAGGAGGTCAATCAAAGCCTCGTCTCCGTCTGGGTCGGGTTTATATGATGTGGGAGACGGAAAACAAAGAGAGAAAGAGAGTTTAGTGTTCATATAAAAGACACTCAGAGTCCATTGTTTTCACTGTTTTCCTAATTTCATGTTCTTTCTTTAGTTCTGTTCAGTGCCGGTTTGTTTAGACATGCATGAACTGTAAACGCCAGACACGAAACCACTCTTCTTTTCCACGTGTGTGCTATAAACAGGCCTGAGCGCTGAAAGCAGAACAAACACAGACAAACTGTCATTTATTTAACCAGTTAGCTCCGCCCACACAAGCTGATTGGTTGAAAATTGTTGCTTGCAAAGTATTTGCTAAATTTGTTGATTGCAAACCAACATCAACGGTGTCTTTACTCTGAGCCGCTGGAACAACTTTTGTTTAGTGGTAGAAACTATAGAAACACATAAATTCATATTCAGGGTTTAGTTGCTTTACCCCTAGTATAAAATGTATTGTTGTGTGTCTTGTTTTGCAGGAAAAAAACGAGTGTAGCATTACCACAGAAATAGGTGTAATGTAACCATGTAAATATGTGTAGTGTAATAATGGAAATGGTTGTTACGTAACCATGGAAATGGGTTTAGTGTAACTGTAACAGTGGGTGTAGAGTAACCATGGAAATGGGTTTAGTGTAACAGAAAGAGTGCATCTAGTGTAACCATGGAAATGTTTGTAGTGTAACAGTAAGAGTGAGTGTACAGTAACCATGGGAATGGGTTTAGTGTAACTGTAAGAGTGGGTGGAGTGTAACAGTAAGTGTGGGTGTAGTGTAACAGTAAGCGTGGGTGTAGTGTAACAGTAAGAGTGAGTGTAGTGTAACAGTAAGAGTGGGTGTAGTGTAACAGTAAGTGTGGGTGTAGTGTAACAGTAAGCATGGGTGTAGTGTAATAGTAAGTGTGGGTGTAGTGTAACAGTAAGAGTGAGTGTAGTGTAACAGTAAGAGTGGGTGTAGTGTAACAGTAACAGTGGGTGTAACGTAACCATGGAAATGGGTTTAATGTGACAGTAAGAGTGCATCTAGTGTAACCATGGAAATGTTTGTAGTGTAACAGTAAGAGTGAGTGTACAGTAACCATGGGAATGGGTTTAGTGTAACTGTAAGAGTGGGTGGAGTGTAACAGTAAGTGTGGGTGTAGTGTAACAGTAAGCGTGGGTGTAGTGTAACAGTAAGAGTGAGTGTAGTGTAACAGTAAGAGTGGGTGTAGTGTAACAGTAAGAGTGAGTGTAGTGTAACAGTAAGAGTGGGTGTAGTGTAACAGTAAGAGTGGGTGTAGAGTAACCATGAGAATAGGTGTAGTGTAACAGTAACAGTGGGTGTAACGTAACCATGGAAATGGGTTTAATGTGATAGTAAGAGTGCATCTAGTGTAACCATGGAAATGTTTGTAGTGTAACAGTAAGAGTGAGTGTACAGTAACCATGGGAATGGGTTTAGTGTAACTGTAAAAGTGGGTGCAGTGTAACAGTAAGTGTGGGTGTAGTGTAACAGTAAGCGTGGGTGTAGTGTAACAGTAAGAGTGGGTGTAGTGTAACAGTAAGTGTGGGTGTAGTGTAACAGTAAGCGTGGGTGTAGTGTAACAGTAAGAGTGAGTGTAGTGTAACAGTAAGAGTGGGTGTAGTGTAACAGTAAGTGTGGGTGTAGTGTAACAGTAAGAGTGGGTGTAGTGTAACAGTAAGAGTGAGTGTAGTGTAACAGTAAGAGTGGGTGTAGTGTAACAGTAAGAGTGGGTGGAGTGTAACAGTAAGAGTGTGTGTAGTGTAACAGTAAGAGTGGGTGGAGTGTAACAGTAAGCGTGGGTGTAGTGTAACAGTAAGAGTGAGTGTAGTGTAACAGTAAGCGTGGGTGTAGTGTAACAGTAAGCGTGGGTGTAGTGTAACAGTAAGAGTGAGTGTAGTGTAACAGTAAGAGTGGGTGTAGTGTAACAGTAAGCGTGGGTGTAGTGTAACAGTAAGAGTGTGTGGAGTGCAACAGTAAGAGTGGGTGTAGTGTAACAGTAAGTGTGGGTGTAGTGTAACAGTAAGCGTGGGTGTAGTGTAACAGTAAGAGTGAGTGTAGTGTAACAGTAAGAGTGGGTGTAGTGTAACAGTAAGTGTGGGTGTAGTGTAACAGTAAGCATGGGTGTAGTGTAATAGTAAGTGTGGGTGTAGTGTAACAGTAAGAGTGAGTGTAGTGTAACAGTAAGAGTGGGTGTAGTGTAACAGTAACAGTGGGTGTAACGTAACCATGGAAATGGGTTTAATGTGACAGTAAGAGTGCATCTAGTGTAACCATGGAAATGTTTGTAGTGTAACAGTAAGAGTGAGTGTACAGTAACCATGGGAATGGGTTTAGTGTAACTGTAAGAGTGGGTGGAGTGTAACAGTAAGTGTGGGTGTAGTGTAACAGTAAGCGTGGGTGTAGTGTAACAGTAAGAGTGAGTGTAGTGTAACAGTAAGAGTGGGTGTAGTGTAACAGTAAGAGTGAGTGTAGTGTAACAGTAAGAGTGGGTGTAGTGTAACAGTAAGAGTGGGTGTAGAGTAACCATGAGAATAGGTGTAGTGTAACAGTAACAGTGGGTGTAACGTAACCATGGAAATGGGTTTAATGTGATAGTAAGAGTGCATCTAGTGTAACCATGGAAATGTTTGTAGTGTAACAGTAAGAGTGAGTGTACAGTAACCATGGGAATGGGTTTAGTGTAACTGTAAAAGTGGGTGCAGTGTAACAGTAAGTGTGGGTGTAGTGTAACAGTAAGCGTGGGTGTAGTGTAACAGTAAGAGTGAGTGTAGTGTAACAGTAAGAGTGGGTGTAGTGTAACAGTAAGTGTGGGTGTAGTGTAACAGTAAGCGTGGGTGTAGTGTAACAGTAAGAGTGAGTGTAGTGTAACAGTAAGAGTGGGTGTAGTGTAACAGTAAGTGTGGGTGTAGTGTAACAGTAAGAGTGGGTGTAGTGTAACAGTAAGAGTGAGTGTAGTGTAACAGTAAGAGTGGGTGTAGTGTAACAGTAAGAGTGGGTGGAGTGTAACAGTAAGAGTGTGTGTAGTGTAACAGTAAGAGTGGGTGGAGTGTAACAGTAAGCGTGGGTGTAGTGTAACAGTAAGCGTGGGTGTAGTGTAACAGTAAGAGTGAGTGTAGTGTAACAGTAAGCGTGGGTGTAGTGTAACAGTAAGCGTGGGTGTAGTGTAACAGTAAGAGTGAGTGTAGTGTAACAGTAAGAGTGGGTGTAGTGTAACAGTAAGCGTGGGTGTAGTGTAACAGTAAGAGTGTGTGGAGTGCAACAGTAAGAGTGGGTGTAGTGTAACAGTAAGTGTGGGTGTAGTGTAACAGTAAGAGTGGGTGTAGTGTAACAGTAAGAGTGAGTGTAGTGTAACAGTAATCGTGGGTGTAGTGTAACAGTAAGAGTGTGTGGAGTGCAACAGTAAGAGTGGGTGTAGTGTAACAGTAAGTGTGGGTGTAGTGTAACAGTAAGAGTGGGTGTAGTGTAACAGTAAGAGTGAGTGTAGTGTAACAGTAATCGTGGGTGTAGTGTAACAGTAAGAGTGGGTGTAGTGTAACAGTAAGAGTGGGTGGAGTGTAACAGTAAGTGTGGGTGTAGTGTAACAGTAATCGTGGGTGTAGTGTAACAGTAAGAGTGAGTGTAGTGTAACAGTAAGTGTGGGTGTAGTGTAACAGTAAGAGTGTGTGGAGTGTAACAGTAATCGTGGGTGTAGTGTAACAGTAAGAGTGGGTGGAGTGTAACAGTAAGAGTGAGTGTAGTGTAACAGTAAGAGTGTGTGGAGTGTAACAGTAATCGTGGGTGTAGTGTAACAGTAAGAGTGAGTGTAGTGTAACAGTAAGTGTGGGTGTAGTGTAACAGTAAGAGTGGGTGTAGTGTAACAGTAAGAGTGAGTGTAGTGTAACAGGAAGAGTGGGTGTAGTGTAACAGTAAGTGTGGGTGTAGTGTAACAGTAAGAGTGGGTGGAGTGTAACAGTAAGAGTGAGTGTAGTGTAACAGTAAGAGTGGGTGTAGTGTAACAGTAAGTGTGGGTGTAGTGTAACAGTAAGTGTGGGTGTAGTGTAACAGTAAGAGTGGGTGGAGTGTAACAGTAAGAGTGGGTGTAGTGTAACAGTAAGTGTGGGTGTAGTGTAACAGTAAGAGTGGGTGTAGTGTAACAGTAAGTGTGGGTGTAGTGTAACAGTAAGAGTGAGTGTAGTGTAACAGTAATCGTGGGTGTAGTGTAACAGTAAGAGTGGGTGTAGTGTAACAGTAAGTGTGGGTGTAGTGTAACAGTAAGGGTGGGTGTAGTGTAACAGTAAGAGTGTGTGGAGTGTAACAGTAAGTGTGGGTGTAGTGTAACAGTAAGAGTGGGTGGAGTGTAACAGTAAGAGTGGGTGTAGTGTAACAGTAAGAGTGTGTGGAGTGTAACAGTAAGTGTGGGTGTAGTGTAACAGTAAGAGTGGGTGGAGTGTAACAGTAAGAGTGGGTGGAGTGTAACAGTAAGAGTGTGTGGAGTGTAACAGTAAGTGTGGGTGTAGTGTAACAGTAAGAGTGGGTGGAGTGTAACAGTAAGAGTGGGTGGAGTGTAACAGTAAGAGTGAGTGTAGTGTAACAGTAAGAGTGGGTGTAGTGTAACAGTAAGAGTGGGTGTAGTGTAACAGTAAGTGTGGGTGTAGTGTAACAGTAAGAGTGTGTGGAGTGTAACAGTAAGTGTGGGTGTAGTGTAACAGTAAGAGTGGGTGGAGTGTAACAGTAAGAGTGGGTGTAGTGTAACAGTAAGAGTGTGTGGAGTGTAACAGTAAGTGTGGGTGTAGTGTAACAGTAAGAGTGGGTGGAGTGTAACAGTAAGAGTGGGTGTAGTGTAACAGTAAGAGTGGGTGGAGTGTAACAGTAAGAATGGGTGTAGTGTAACAGTAAGTGTGGGTGTAGTGTAACAGTAAGAGTGGGTGGAGTGTAACAGTAAGAGTGGGTGGAGTGTAACAGTAATCGTGGGTGTAGTGTAACAGTAAGTGTGGGTGTAGTGTAACAGTAAGAGTGGGTGGAGTGTAACAGTAAGAGTGGGTGGAGTGTAACAGTAAGAGTGTGTGGAGTGTAACAGTAAGTGTGGGTGTAGTGTAACAGTAAGAGTGGGTGGAGTGTAACAGTAAGAGTGAGTGTAGTGTAACAGTAATCGTGGGTGTAGTGTAACAGTAAGAGTGGGTGTAGTGTAACAGTAAGTGTGGGTGTAGTGTAACAGTAAGAGTGTGTGGAGTGTAACAGTAAGTGTGGGTGTAGTGTAACAGTAAGAGTGGGTGGAGTGTAACAGTAAGAGTGGGTGTAGTGTAACAGTAAGAGTGTGTGGAGTGTAACAGTAAGTGTGGGTGTAGTGTAACAGTAAGAGTGGGTGGAGTGTAACAGTAAGAGTGGGTGTAGTGTAACAGTAAGAGTGGGTGGAGTGTAACAGTAAGAATGGGTGTAGTGTAACAGTAAGTGTGGGTGTAGTGTAACAGTAAGAGTGGGTGGAGTGTAACAGTAAGAGTGGGTGGAGTGTAACAGTAATCGTGGGTGTAGTGTAACAGTAAGTGTGGGTGTAGTGTAACAGTAATCGTGGGTGTAGTGTAACAGTAAGAGTGGGTGTAGTGTAACAGTAAGTGTGGGTGTAGTGTAACAGTAAGAGTGGGTGGAGTGTAACAGTAAGTGTGGGTGTAGTGTAACAGTAAGAGTGGGTGTAGTGTAACAGTAAGAATGGGTGTAGTGTAACAGTAAGAGTGGGTGGAGTGTAACAGTAAGAGTGGGTGTAGTGTAACAGTAAGAGTGGGTGTAGTGTAACAGTAAGTGTGGGTGTAGTGTAACAGTAAGTGTGGGTGTAGTGTAACAGTAAGAGTGGGTGTAGTGTAACAGTAAGAGTGGGTGGAGTGTAACAGTAAGTGTGGGTGTAGTGTAACAGTAAGAGTGGGTGTAGTGTAACAGTAAGTGTGGGTGTAGTGTAACAGTAAGAGTGGGTGTAGTGTAACAGTAAGTGTGGGTGTAGTGTAACAGTAAGTGTGGGTGTAGTGTAACAGTAAGTGTGGGTGTAGTGTAACAGTAAACAAGTCGTCAGTTCTTCTCTTTTTAATCCTTTTGGTCTAAAATGAAACAGTAAGTCTCCGGAGTGAGAAGAGTGAACAACAGTGCAGCAGAACAGCAGCTGATCCCACACAACAGTGAAGTATGAGAATTAGGAACTGAATGTTAATGATGTAAAAACACTAATCAGATGATTTTACTCACTACTAAACTCGAGCAGAAGTAAAAGTGGTATCATTTGGAAAAGAACAGATGTTCCATGTTACTGCAGTGCATGGTGCAAATTTACTACCCACATCTTTGAGTATTTTTTAGCTACTAAAGGGCTAAAGGAAAAATAAAGAACATTTAAAGTATCTAAAAGAGCAGCATTAAAAAGTTCAAAACGTGCTGAAAGGTAGTAGCAGATCATCTCATGACAAAAATAATAAGCAGGCACAGTCTGTGTGTGTAGACCACATCAAAGACCTGCTGCTATAAACATAACTTTATACTGAATAAACACGTTTCAGCAGAATTCACAGAAAGTGAACATGGGAGTGTTTATACAGCCCTACGAAGAGCAGCTAACTCACACAGCATACAGGAGATTAAAGGAGTGTGAAATGAAAGAGAGAGAGAGAGAGAGAGACAGAGAGAAAGGCAGAGAGAGAGAGACAGAGAGAGAAAGGCAGAGAGAGAGAGAGAGACAGAGAGAGAAAGGCAGAGAGAGAGAGACAGAGAGACAAAGGCAGAGAGAGAGAAAGACAGAGAGAGAAAGGCAGAGAGAGAGAGAGAGACAGAGAGAGAAAGGCAGAGAGAGAGAGAGAGAGAGACAGAGAGAGAAAGGCAGAGAGAGAGAGAGTGAAAGAAAAGAGTTCATAGAAAGTAAAAAGAAAAAAGAGAAACCTGGCTTGAAAAGTAAAGAGTGAGAGAGCAAGAGGGGCAGAGGGACAAAGAGAGAGAGAGAGAGAGAGAGAGAGAGAGAGAGGGAAAGAGGGAGAGCAAGATGGAGAGAGGGAGAGAGAGAGAGAGAGGGACAGAGACAGAGAGGAGAGAGAGAGAGAGAGGGACAGGGAGGAGAGAGAGAGAGACAGAGAGAGAGAGAGAGGGACAGAGACAGAGAGGAGAGAGTGAGAGGAGAGGGAAAGAGAGAGAGAGAGAGAGAGAGAGAGAGAGAGAGAGAGAGAGAGAGAGAGAGAGAGGGAAAGAGGGAGAGCAAGATGGAGAGAGGGAGAGAGAGAGAGAGAGAGAGGGACAGAGACAGAGAGGAGAGAGAGAGAGGAGAGGGAAAGAGAGAGAGAGAGAGAGAGAGAGAGAGAGAGAGAGAGAGAGAGAGAGAGAGAGAGAGAGGGAAAGAGGGAGAGCAAGATGGAGAGAGGGAGAGAGAGAGAGAGAGAGGGACAGAGACAGAGAGGAGAGAGAGAGAGGAGAGGGAAAGAGAGAGCAAGAGGGAGAGAGAGAGAAAGAGAGAACGAGAGGGAGAGAGAGAGAGAGGGAAAGAGAGAGAGGGAGAGAGAAAGAGAGAGAACGAGAGAGAGCTAATAGTTTTATTGACCTAGAAAATGAACCTGAAAACGAAAATGAGACCTGCTGCTTCTTGTCCTTATGTGACCTCTCGGACAGACTGCTGGGGTCAACATATGGGGAACATAAGAGCTTAGTTTTGGTTTCAGAAGTGGGAGGAACTTTGGTTTGGAGGGTTAGAACAGCTTAGGGAAGCCCTGGAAATGAGTATCGCATAACCATGGGCAGCACATGTAGTGTAACAATGGAAACAGGTGTAGTATAACCATTAAAATAAGTGTAGTGGGTTAGTCTGACCATTAAATCAGCTGTACCATAAATATTAAACCAGGTGTAAAACAACATTTAAACCAGGTGTAATTCTACCATGGAAACGAGTGTGGTGCAACCATGGAAATAGGTGTGGTATAACCAAGAAAATGGGTGTGGTGTAACCAAGAAAATGGGTGTGGTGTAACCATGGAAATGGGTGTAATCATGGAAATGTGTGTGGTGTAAGCATGGGAGTGGGTGTAGCGAGGCCATAGAACAGGTTGTAGTGCAACCACAGAAATGGGTGTGGCATAACCATGGAAAAGGTTGTAGTGTAACCATGGAAATGTGTGCTATGCAACCATGGAAATGGGAATGGTGTTAACCATGGAAATGTGTGTAGTGTAATCATGGAAATGAGTAGTGTAACCGTAGAAATGTGTGTAGTGTAGCTGTGGAAATGTGTGAAGTGTAACCATGGAAATGTGTGTAGTGTAACCATGGAAATGTGTGTAGTGTAACCCTGGAAATGTGTGTAGTGTAACCCTGGAAATGTGTGTAGTGTAACCCAGGAAATGTGTGTAGTGTAACCATGGAAATGTGTGTAGTGTAACCATGGAAATGTGTGTAGTGTAACCCAGGAAATGTGTGTAGTGTAACCCTGGAAATGTGTGTAGTGTAGCCATGGAAATGTGTGTAGTGTAACCATGGAAATGTGTGTAGGGTAACCATAGAAATGTGTGTAGTGTAACCATGGAAATGTGTGTAGTGTAACCCTGGAAATGTGTGTAGTGTAACCCTGGAAATGTGTGTAGTGTAACCATGGAAATGCGTGTAGTGTAACCCTGGAAATGTGTGTAGTGTAACCATGGAAATGTGTGTAGTGTAACCCTGGAAATGTGTGTAGTGTAACCATGGAAATGTGTGTAGTGTAACCCAGGAAATGTGTGTAGTGTAACCCAGGAAATGTGTGTAGTGTAACCATGGAAATGTGTGTAGTGTAACCATGGAAATGTGTGTAGTGTAACCCTGGAAATGCGTGTAGTGTAACCATGGAAATGTATGTAGTGTAACCATGGAAATGTGTGGTGTAACCCTGGAAATGTGTGTAGTGTAACCATAGAAATGTGTGTAGTGTAACCCTGGAAATGTGTGTAGTGTAACCATGGAAATGTGTGTAGTGTAACCATAGAAATGTGTGTAGTGTAACCCTGGAAATGTGTGTAGTGTAACCATGGAAATGTGTGTAGTGTAACCATGGAAATGCGTGTAGTGTAACCATGGAAATGCGTGTAGTGTAACCATAGAAATGTGTGTAGTGTAACCCTGGAAATGTGTGTAGTGTAACCATGGAAATGCGTGTAGTGTAACCATGGAAATGCGTGTAGTGCAACCATGGAAATGCGTGTAGTGTAACCCTGGAAATGAGGGTGTCAGTGGGTGTGACAATCACTACACGTAATCCTACTGATCACCTCTGAAACAGGCCTGATCTTCAGAAATGAGACTGCAGTTAATCACACACAGAAATAAACAGACTGACTCTGCATCTTCCAGAGATAATTTATGTACACTTATGGCTTCACATAACATTTGCAGTTTCTCTCAGTTAAATTAGACCCCAGCGTTCTTCACTAATGTTAAATTATCTACAGTACTGCAGGCACTTGCTCCATCAGGAACAGCTCTATAACAGAGCAGCTCTAAATGTGGTTTGCATGGTAACGTGTTTCTTATACAAACGAACGCTGCGAAAAAATTCAGGTAGTAGAGCCTCGACTCAGGCTCATTAGTTAACAGACACATTTACACCGACATACCAATCAGCAAATACAACGATGCCCATAAAGTACAAATTAATCAAGTAAAAAAAAAAAATCAACGTAGAAATTACACCAGTAATGGATCCACATGAGCACAAATCAGCACTATTTACATATGAGGAATAAACACCGGTCAATGCCACATCAACTCAGCAGGAAGTGCTAAACTACCACAGGAATAACTCAAACAAAGCTTAATATTCAAAAACACCGTCAGGAATAAATAGATGAACAAAAAATATCCAGTTTTAAAAAGAGGAGAGCTGTTTTATAACATACATTTGTTTCAAAATAGATTCTTTATAAATGTCCCATAGGTCCAGAGGTTACATTATAAAACCTTCATCATATTCTTCATTGTTCTGTTTGTAAATCTCCCAAAAAACAGAAGTAGAAAAGCCCAAGCAAGAAGTGCGTAACTTCAGAGGCACAGCGAGTGAGTGTGTGTAGAAACCTGAACGTCTAGAAGTCCAACATTAACAACACCACAGAGAAACACCTTCATAGCACTTACGACACAAACGGCAGAACCGCTTTCAAGACTTAAAGGAAAAACATCGGTGGTTTTCAACCTAACCTCCATCTGCTGTATCTGCAGCGTACAGGCGATGACCACAGACAATAATATCACATTTCCCTGTTAGAAATACCAAAATAAAAAGAACCCAATGACTCAGAACACACTTACACTTACTAACAGGATTCAATGGGCAGCTGCTTCAGCAATGTGTTTCCCTGCATGTAGGAAATCACAGAAAAACCACTGACTCAAAACATGCGCAGTCATGTGCAAAACTTCGGAACGCCGCCCCCCCCACCCCCAGCGCCAAACTGCACGTTTTGTAGACTGCAGAACGTGTTGAGTGAAAATACCTCCACACATCATCTACAGAGAACATGAGAACATGAATATGGCATTTTCCCACAAATTTTAGTGACAATTTCTATTAACATACGGGAAAAAACAAAATCTAAAAATGTGCCACGGCTTTTGCACAGGCCACAAAGAAGTCATGTGTGACTTAGGCTTTACTTTAAGAAGCCAAATAACTTAAGCTTTGGGTTCTCACGCTTACTCTCGCGTTCTCACACGACTAGGAGACGCAAGTAAACAAACATGTCCCGCCGCCGCTGCTGTTTTCTCTGCCGGTTGTGCAGAAACAGTAAAGAAGCAGCAGGTGAACACGTTTAAGTGAGAATCATGGATTTAAAATGTGATCAGTTTGGAATTTTTCGAGTTTTAAACTTACACAAACTCGACTTTGGCCCTCTGTTTTCATTGGCTGTTGCAGGAATCTGTTCAGATTGAGTCGTTGACCAGTTTGCGCTGTGTTTCTCTCAGAGGCGGGAAAAACGAAAAAAATCACGTTTGATAAACTCCGACTGGTCCGAAACTCAATCTGAAGGCCAAAATACGGAGTCTGCGCCCCTCAGACGCGACTCGACCCTCTCTCCAACTGCCAGCTCTGACTGATCCAAAACTCTGCAGACTAGAGATGACCAGCTCAGACTGGTCAGTGGCTGAAATCAGGGTAAAAGTCATGTAGAGTGACCCTGGCTTTACTTCACAAACTTCTGCATACGACTCGATTATAGACGTTAATAGGGAGCTGCATTGGGGAACTGCAAAACCCATTGACTCAAAGTTTAATAGAAGTCAGCAGGCAGTTCTTCATCAGTAATAATTTCAATGTGTATGTAGGAAATAAAAGAAAATTCACTGCTTCAAAGCATCTAGAATAGGATTCAGTGGGCAGCTGCTTAAGATATAATCATTTCAATGTGCCTACATGTCGAAAAGAACAGAAAACCCACTGACTCAAAAAAACAAGTCGACGGGCGGCTGGATTTTCAGGCAGTGGATTTTCTGGCCTTTTCTCAGTGCAGGGACTCTATTGCCTGTGGTAACCAAACATATGCTTCACATGTCACAGATAGAGATTATAATTGAAAAATGCTGCGCTAAGAGGCAGGAAAACAAACAATAGAATCAACTGGAGTAGAAAAAGGCAGAGAAATGCACAACTTCCACAGAAGTTTCTGGCAAAGTTCTAAAAAATATAGAGTGAAAACGGCGAAAAGCTTGAAGGCACGCGACACAGCGCCGGGAAATAATCAGTTAATACATTCAGGCGGTTAAACTGTCCAGAAAAAAAGCCCAGGCAGAATTTCAGCTGGACATTCCTGCTGTTAAGGTTAAAATTTCCCATTAAAAAAAAAAAACAAACAAAAAAAAAAAACAAAAACAGGTAAATTGTAAAAGCAGAGCGAGAAAAATGTCAGAATTTTAAAACAGAACCAGTAAAACAGTCAAATACACATACAGTATAAACCAAAACCAATTACATTATATACAACAAACATATACATATCTATACAAAACACATGAAATGTGAACATGGCCCACTGTTGCACTGTTAATGCACAACAATTTGCACGTTGTGGGGCGTTTCAGTTTATTCCAGCAAAACATGGATTTTGTAAAAGGAAAATAAATACATTTTTAAAAAAAAGCTTGGCCTGTTTTTTTTTTTTTCTGGAGACACTGTCCAGTCAATAAAACCAGCACGTCCAGCACAAATGTCTGGCTGGTCATCTTTACTTTTAACATTATTGGTTTTAACCAGGCTAAACTGGAAGGGTTAACAGTTGTTTGGGTAGCAGACGTTGGCCTTAAAGAATAGTTTGGTCCAAAGTGCTAATGTTGCTAACAGTAAATAAAATCATATCAACACTAATTAGCATTACAGCAGAGACACCGGCAACTAGCTCACCTTCACTGTTAGGCACACTTCAAAAAACTGATGAACCGCACTCCTATTAAGCTATTTTAGCGCTGACAGCGCCCCCTTGTGTAGAATCTTCAGTCTGCTAAACATGCACGAGTGAGTGAGTTACAAGCCAGGCCTGTGAGGTGCGTCTCACCAAGAAAGCAGCTGTAAGAGGTTCTATGAGTGATACCAATAAAAGAAGAGCCATGTTTGAAAAGGAGTCTGTGAGTGTGAAGAACCTTTAACGGTTTTAAAGAACCTTCTTAAAGGTTCTAAGCCCAATTTAAGGGTTCTACCAAGAAGGTTAATTGAAAAACTACGCTTAAAAAGGAATTTGTGAGTGTGAAGAACCTTATAAAGTTTTAAAGAACTTAGTAAAGAAAGGTTCTATATCAATTTAAGGGTTCTTCATAGAACCCTCACATTATGTGGAGGTTTTTCAAACTTCACAAAGGTTCCATGTGTGATACCATTAAAACCATTACCACAAAAATCATATTTGAAAAGAGGTCTGTGAGTGTGAAGAACCCTTTTAAAGATTTAAAGAACCTTCTAAATGTGCTATGCCTTTATGGGCTCTTCCTAGAAGGTTCTCTGAATAACTGCTTTTGAAAAGGAGTTTGTGAGTATGAAGAACCTTGTAAAGGTTTAAAGAACCTTCTAGGGGTTCTATACCAATGTAAGGGCTCTTCATAGAACTCTCACATTATGTGGAGGTTTTTCAAACTTCACAAAGGTTCTATGAGTGACACCGTTAAAACCCTTACCATTATGATTACTATTAAAAAAATAATTGTTTCCCTGAAGAACCATGTTTGAAGTTTAAAGAACATTCCAAACGTTCTCTGCCAATTTAGTTCCCTGAAGAACTATGTTTGAAAAGAAATTGTGAGCATGAAGAACCCTGTAAAGGTTTAAAGAACAGAAGTTCTATGCCAATTTAAGGGTTCTACCAAGACGTTTTTCAAACTTTACAAAGGTTCCGCACTCTCACACATCACATTTACTAAATTTATTCCCTACAGAACCATCCACAAGTGGTTCTTGGATGGCAATGCAGAGGTTGTTGGCACTTTTAGTGCTATGTTAGCACATTTGGTCGAACTATTCCTAAATCCAGCCGTAAAAATCCCAAAATTTGGAGAAAGAGAGGAAATGAAAGATGGTCTTTTGAGTTGTTTGTGGCTGATGATGAGTGAACCTGCCTTATTTGTAGCCCATGGGTTCTGCAGGAGAAACGACTGGGATAGACAGAACTGGGCTGAGAGGACGGTCAAGTTTTTAGCCTTTCTGACCAAGAAAAAAAACAAACAAATCCCATCAAATTTTGCAATGAACTGTTCACATACACTGTATACAGGTGCTGGGGGATATAATGTATATTTACATATATATATATATTGGTGCCACAAAACAAAGGTTTCTAGTTCTAGACATATTAAGATAAAACATCTGAATGCAACGTGTCCCATTTGCTTTCAAACAACACTTTAAAATATTCAAAAAGTAAAATAAATGTTTCTTTTCTTGAAATGTGTTCTGTGTCTGGTTAAAACATCTGAGCAATTCATCCCTTTGAGGAAAGAAACAAAAGAGAACAGAACCGTTCAATCAGAACCAGCCATATCATGTTTGTTTAACATTTGGGTTCACTGGGTTCATTCCTGCTTTCAATGACGTTGCTGTTGCTGCATTTACTAACAAAGTTGCTTTGTCTATCGTGTTTGCAAGACTCCCATGAAAAGGAGCATAACCCACATTTTTACTGTTACTCTGATGAGCCACATCAGTAACATGCACTTACAACCATAGTTATTCCGAATGTGTTCTATGGCAGTGCATCCAACAATAAAGGCAGCTTGGGGCTTCTTTCATACAGTGATGGGAAACCCTGGAGCTCACAGATCCATTTTTGTCCAATGTGGATATGATGCACACCAGCTACTCTGAAAATGTGCACAATTTTCCAGTTAATGAAGCTATGTAATAACTGACGTTTGGGGGGGGGGGCATGGCTGAAACCCCTCCTTCTTCCAGTGTAACGCCCCATAAATTCACTTCCTCACCTTCCGTTCCCATGACAAAGCGTTTCCAATACCCGCCGCCACCCTGTCTTCTACCTGTTCTTCAGTCCTGCACCAGTCCTGCTACAGCTATGAGGGCGCCTGGCCTTCTAGCTACAGGCAGAAGCTGCCCAGAACTTAAGCCCAAGTCCCTGCGCACCCTCAATCAGTCTTCTGTCATACTACCACCACCATGTAGTGGATCAGGAAGGATGTGCTTGGTGTCCAAATTTTGCTTTTTAGTTTAGCACGGGAGCTAACATTCCTAACAAACAATAGAAGTCAATAGTCACCCAAATTTTTCTGTAAACACATCCACAAAACCTCTCTCTATCCATACAAACCGCAGGCAGCTCTTCAATAAAGTTGTGCAGACTGGTCAGTGTGGTTTGGACACAGTGTGTCCTGGACATGGTGTAGCTGGACGTGGTTGGCAGCCACTTCAGACAACAGGTGTGTTGTTTCTGCCTCTCAGAATCCAACTTCACTTCAGATGCAGGCATACTGCAGTTTGAGAAGAAGGTTGAGAGAAGTTTGAGATGTACTTCCAAAAAACGGTTTGGGTGACCACTGACTTCTAGTGTTAGCTACGTTAGCCTCGTAGCTCCAGTTCTAAACTAAGGAAGTAAACTTGAGACACCAAACGTGTCTTGACTGATCAACTACATCTGGGGAAAATGGAAAATTATGTACATTTGATTTCCGACCAAATTGTTCCTGTAATGAGTTAAAGGGGGCAAAGACCAAAGCTACATTCACATTACAAGCCTCGTTGTTCAAATCCGAGTTTTTGCTTAAATCTGATCTCTTTGACTCGATGGTTCACACTTGTTTAGGTGATTTAAATCTGTCATTAATGTGATGAACCGGCTCCTGACCTGACCCTCATGAGCTCCTCCTACTCAGTGACGTCACGTGACTGAATCACTGTATCATCAGCACAAACTAACGAGCAGAACGAGCTTCGCTGAGAAGATCATTAACTCTGATCAGCTCTCAGCTTCGTTATTAGAGCCAGACGGAGGAGAAAAAGGTGAGATGAGCTGCTTTTCCACCGTTTACGGGCTTTAACGTCTGTTCGGCGCTGTTGCCATGGTAACGCTGAATGATGGCACAGCACAGTGGAAAAAAAGGACATGAATTCCGACCTGAGCGTCAAATTAAGGCCACACGGCCACGAATTGGATACGTATCCGATCTGAGTCACAGATCTAGGCAAAAAATTAGATTTGTGAGGATTATGGTGAACTATATCAAGGCAAACTTAAATATCATCAGATATCATGATATGTTTGGAAAGTATTGTGATATTGAATTTGATCAATATCGTACAGCACTACCGTATAATCAGATATTCGAAAAGGCTTCATACATCACAGTGTATGCTCAACGTTTTGCTCTTAGAGTAAAGAAGGCTATCAATCAGAGTCTATGCATGGATGTGTGCATTTATCCAGACACCCAGCTGTGTGTGGTGGTCTTGACCCCCTGCGCGACACTCGTGTGCGCGTACCCCTGCTGACTGGCCATGGGGTCGAAGTTGAAGTCCAGTGCGTCGCCATCCATCAGCGTGTCGTGCAGGACCGTCTCCACGTCACACTCCAGCCGCTCGATGGACATGTCATCCAGGTCGCTAGGCAACCGCTCCAGGTGACTGTGATGGTGGTGATGGTGGTGATGCTGGACCGGGGTGTTTCTATGGTAACCATTACCATTGACATTGCAGTAATTCGGTGGCGGTGCTGCATCCACGGCTCCGCCCCCTCCTCTTCCACCCAGGTGAGGCGCTTGTCCATGGGGCAGGTGAGGGTATGGCTTCACGTTACCATGGCGACCAGGATGGCCTAGGGGCAAAAGGCCACAACCGTTCATTGTGGAGGGCAGCTGAGGGTGAATTGGCCTTGGGTGTGGGTTTGGGTGGCCATGTGTGTGAGGGCCGGTCAATTTGCCCCCCTGCCCTAACTGCCCCTGGGCATTATACGGGGGCAGTACCCCACTTTGTGACCCCACAGCTTCCATAGGGGGCAGTATATCCCCTCTAGGGTCAGCCTCAGTGGTCAAAAGCTCCTTTAAAAGGCCTGTGGGGCAGTTATACTGTCCCATGAAGGGACCATAACCTCTTGGCTTACTGTCTGATAGAGTCTGAATGGACAATGGCCACTTACGAAAGTCCGGCTGGCTTTGAGGCTGGGCACCCAGTCCGGGTGAGCTGTAGGGCGAATATCCAGAATTTCCAGAGGCATTCTGGCTGTCCTGTCCACCTTGGCTGTTATTTTTGGGTGACAGAAGGTTGAGGTTATCTAAAAGATTCTCCATCATCACGTTTTTGGACGACCCATGGTGACCCAGTGATCCGGCCACTTCAGACAGGCTGGGCAGGGTGCCCCCGAGTTTGGTGCCAGGAGTGCCAGGGTAGCCCATGTGGATTTCTCCAGCCTCGCCAACATCCTCCTCGGCCAAATACGGTGACCGCCGGCCACTGAGCGTGCTGGCGTCCGAGCTTGCCCGCGTCCGGAAGGTGGTCCAGGCCTCGAAGTCATCGTTGCTGTGGGAGTTCGGGCTACCAAGCCACTTAGAGTACTGCGAGCCAGGACTGTTAGAGCCAGCGTCTAAACCAGCCTGTAGAGACATCTGCATGGAGAAAGCAATAATACAGATCAGGTGCTGTTTCCTGGATAGGGCATTATACTCACTGTAACTGAACCATCAAATGGTGGTGATGCAAATATTTAGTTAGGATAAAACAGCTACGCGCTAATCCTTTGGGTATATTTATCTTTGACACACATCTTCGTATTCTTCCAAATTAGCCGTGCAATTAAATAATGATCTCCTTGCACAGGAAATGTAGACGATCATCCAAGGCATGCTTGATGCTTCTTTAGTTTTGAAGTAATAGAACCTGAGGTGCACTAATTAACATGGAGCCATGTCTACATGATCACCTCCCTGAAATTACGTTGAGCTGATAAGTAATCTCAGATAGGCTCCCTAGTAGGCCTGCCACGGTTGTGATCACAATTAATTGCCATATGAATCACTGAAATCAACTTTTTAATTTTAATGCAACTATTGGCTGATTATCTACGTTGCTTTCTAGCTGTCAACGCTTAATAGCTCCCAACTGATGAAGGACACTGCTAAACAAGAGACATGAGGGATGTTCTGAGGAGATATTGACAATTGTCTGATGTGATGTGGGGGATGTTCTGATGAGATATTGAGAATGTTGAGGATGTTTTGAGGTTACAATGTGATGCTGAGGACGTTCTGAGGTTACAATGTGATGCTGAGGATGTTCTAAGGTTACAATGTGATGCTGAGGATGTTCTGAGGTTACAATGTGATGCTGAGGATGTTCTAAGGTTACAATGTGATGCTGAGGATGTTCTAAGGTTACAATGTGATGCTGAGGACATTCTGAGGTTACAATGTGATGCTGAGGATGTTCTAAGGTTACAATGTGATGCTGAGGATGTTCTAAGGTTACAATGTGATGCTGAGGACGTTCTGAGGTTATTATGTGATGCTGAGGATGTTCTAAGGTTACAATGTGATGCTGAGGATCTTCTGAGGTTATTATGTGATGCTGAGGATGTTCTAAGGTTACAATGTGATGCTGAAGATGCTCTGAAGTTATAATGTGATGCTGAAGACGTTCTAAGGTTACAATGTGATGTTGAGGATGTTCTAAGGTTACAATGTGATGCTGAAGACGTTCTAAGGTTACAATGTGATGTTGAGGATGTTCTAAGGTTACAATGTGATGCTGAAGACGTTCTAAGGTTACAATGTGATGCTGAGGATGTTCTAAGGTTACAATGTGATGCTGAAGATGCTCTGAAGTTATAATGTGATGCTGAAGACGTTCTAAGGTTACAATGTGATGTTGAGGATGTTCTAAGGTTACAATGTGATGCTGAAGACGTTCTAAGGTTACAATGTGATGCTGAGGATGTTCTAAGGTTACAATGTGATGCTGAAGACGTTCTAAGGTTACAATGTGATGCTGAGGATGTTCTAAGGTTACAATGTGATGCTGAGGATGCTCTGATATCAGTCTTCTGCCCAGCTCACCTTCTTTTTTGCGGCGCGTCCACGGCTCTTGGCGAATTTGCTGTTGTTGTCCATGGAGGTGGCTCTGCGGCGGGGGGACTTCCCGCTCTTCCCTCCGTCAGGGTTCAGCATCCACCACGAACTCTTGCCGGTTCCCTCATTCTGAACACGCACAAACCGGCTATGCAGAGACAGGTTATGGCGGATGGAGTTCTGTGGAGACAGCAAGGTAGCGCAGGTTTTAGTAATGCGTCTAACGGATTCTCATCGAGGTTTAACGTTAATGGGCTCATGCTTACTGGGCGCTGCTACTCTGGAATAAAGGAAGGTCCTACGAACTGTTGAGCTGCACTAGTTGAACACGCTCAGTGCTTCCTGTAGATAAAGCCGCCTGTATGCTACAGTGTACATTTTAATACAGCCTCATTTCTCTTTATTACTAGATTAATTACAGTTCTGTGGCCAAATTATTGATGACAAACTACAACCAACTGCGCTTTCAAGAAAGAAGTCCCCGGTTTAGCCGATTACCATGATTATTTTCCACACAGTTACTTGAGTAAGAGGACTCTGTTGCCGGCACAGGCCTAAAACAGACTGCAACTCCAAAATCCACACATGCATATACATGTAGTTGTGTGCAAAAGTTTGGGCGCCCTCGGTCAAATGACGTTTCACTTAAAACTTTGACCGTTATTCAGGTACGGTACGGCGTGAAATGGTTCAGATGTCTTTACAGTGGTGGTGATAGGAACCAGGGGTCGCCATGACTACAACACAATATATATATATTTGCAACACCTATACTTTTACCACTGTACTGTCTTCAGTTCATTCTGTGCCTGTCAATCATCAGTTACTTTCTTGCACTTTATATGTAAATAATACTGCATAAGTCACATTTGATCATTTATGTTCCTCCAAATATGTTAATTTGTTATAATATTTGAGTTCTCTGTAGGTGAACAAAGAGCAGAATTCCCTCTCAACTCTACAGCAGAAGTTGGGAAAGTTGGTTATGAAGGGAAAAGTCATTTGTCAGGTTTTTAACGCAAGCTGGACGCAGTTGGCACAATCCAAATAAACAGAGCAGACACTGTGTATACACACACACACACACACACACACATCCTTCACACACACAGCTCTATTTACACACACACATCCTTCTCACACACACACACACACACACACACACACACACACACAGCTCTATGTATACACACACATCCTGCACTAATGATATTTTGTCTGGCCCAATTTTTCCACTCACACCCAGATACACACTCGCACACCACTGAAAATGAGGCAGGGAAGAAAAGAATGGAGCTTTTCACTTACAAGTGCTGTCAAATGTGATGAATAGTAAAACATTACTACACAAATTCTCTAAAAACCTATAAAAAATGGATCATCTCTCACAACACTAAAAATATGACCATATAAATACACTCGATTATGTGGTTTCTGACACTGTGACTCCCTGTTATCTATAAACATGGACGAAAATGCATTAGCACGAAGCTAAAAACGGTTCCGGAAGCCCGAAATCTGCCACTTTAGTCCATGTTTACGGATTACAGCCCGTTTTACTGTGTCAGAAACCACATAATCGAGTCTATTAAAGATACGGAACATCTCCACCCAGTGTGAGGCGACTGTGCGGTGCTATTTTGTGAGATAGAAGCTTCCATGACTTCTTAGCTACATTAGCATCGCAGCTCCAGTGTTAAAACTAAAGGAGCAAACCTTAGACAACAAATCCGTCTTGGCTGATGGGTGAAGAAGTGGTTTGGCAACAATTTTACACTCACACCAGATGTAGTTCATCAGCTAAGACATGTCTGGTGATGCAGTGGTGGCTAATGTGGCAGCCAACAGTGGAAGTCAATAGTCACCCAAATCTTTTCTGTAAATACGTCCTCAAAACGTCTCTCGAACGGCATCTAGGCCTTCTTTAAGGTGCTCAGGGTGACTCTGAGCTATAAAAATGAACGAAACGTCCTCGTGTAGCCGAACACAGACACGCTGCAGGATGCAGAAGACTTGTTTTCATGTCGTTTTCATGCCAGGCCGGCATATGGATGCTAGATTACATTCACAATTCCTGCTGTGCCTGTTTAGAAACATTTATCTTGAACAGATATTCATCATTCGTATCTATCATTCATGTACCTGTTTGAGGCGAATGTGAAGGGGAGTCAGCACAGCACCCATTGTCTGAAGTGGCCGACCACTGCGTTCAGCTACACAGTGAAGTTTTCTTTATTTCTTCATTTCTTTGTTCTTCATACTGAGCCTTAAACCACCTTAATGAAGACCTGGCTGAGGTTTGAAGAGGCTGAGAGAAATTTTGTCTGAGTCGTGTACAGAAATGATTGGGTGACTATTGTCTTCCAGTGTTTGTAAGCAACATTAGCCTCTGTCTGACTGACCACATCTGGGGAAAATAGTGGAAATACTTGTGTCAGCAGAAACTTTCAGGTGGTTCTCTGCGAATCTTTATCAGGCTATTTATTCCAAAACATTCCTAATGTTGCCATTTTACGTTGCACCAACCAAACGTTTCCATTCGATGGTCAAGTACGAGAGAAGAGAGGAACATGATGTTAGCTTTGTGATAATGATCACAAGACAAAAACATCTCATGAGAAACCAGCTGGAGTTGGAAAGACACAATTGTTTACAACACAACAAAGCCTGACATGACAACCACAGGAATCCCCTATATCTGTTACATCGGCACGAGGGCAAGGCGGGGGGGGGGGTTAATATCCCATAGCAACAATGATGACAACAAGGAGAGATCTTCAGTCAGCTGAGGAACCATCTGACCCATCTGTCTGCCCACCGTGAGCCCCGTTTCTGAATCGGTTTAGCTCTTCCACAAACATTCACCAGGAGTCCACGCATGCAGAGAAGACTGTTCCTAGATCAACGTTCAGGAAAAGATGATACCCACGAGTGTCACCTTACCGGCGTAATGGAGTCACAAAGATAGACAACAAAGCAAGACAACAGATAAAAAGGCCAGAAAAACAGCGAGAAGGGGATTTCCTTGAACAAGCATGTGAATGTAACTACCACTGCCCTCCGGCAGTGAACCAAACCACAGGATTCCGCATGGACGAGAGCGTCGCCCCACCAAGTTCAGCGAGGACGAAGTTCTGAGCATGTCTCTCAAACTCCAAACGTTTCAAAAGACACAAAATTCCTGGACTTCTCTTTGAATCAGGACTCAGCTTTGTCCGACTGTAGCTGCTTCCCATTAGGCCCATTAAGGCCACACTTTGCTGTCTCGGTGCTGAAAACATCACCTTAAATGAACCTTTGTCCAAACACGTGCATTTCTAGAATTCCTCTCAGCTTGTATCACGACTCCCTCTTTTCATTCAGGGAAGTCCACGCTTGGCAGACAAACAGGAAGTGACCGGAGAGAGGCGGAAGCTGCTGGGGGGGGTCCATTTCCTGTCACGGAGGAAGTGGACTCAGAAGAAAGGATAAAATGACGCAGTGGAGCACGAGACTGAGAGTGAGGCCAGCAGGAGGGCATCTCCGGCACTTTAATCTTTCAGGTCCTTTGAGCTCGGCACATCCTGGGCTCCAGATGGTGGAACATCAGTGGAGTCATTTCTAGAAACAGCAATGGACCTGCTTCTAGAAACCCTCGCTTGATCACCAAAGCACTTCATTCTAAAAGCACTGATGGCTGAACATCAATTCTGGAAACACCAGTGGACCTAATGCTAGAATGCCTATGAACGTAAAAATCTAGAAGCACCAATGAATGTGATTCTAGAAACACCAGCGAACCCAGTCCTAAAATGCCAATTGACCTGATTCTAGAACCACTGATGCACTTGATGCAAGATAGCCAAAGAACATCAGTCTTGAAACACCAATAACTGACATAAACATTCTATGGACTGTGGAACACCAATGGAACAATGCTGCTGGAATGCTGATGGACCTGATTCTAGAAGTATTAATGCATCTGATGGTTGAGCATCAACTTCGAAAGCACTAGTGAACCTAACGCTACAATGCCAATGAACACAAATCTAGAAGCTCCAATGAATGTGATTCTAGAAACAGCAGTGGACCCAGTTCAAGAATGCCAACTGACCTGATTCTAGGCATCTAATGCTATCTTACCAATAGACCAAAATATAAAAACACTGACAGGCTTGATTCTAATAGATTCCAATAGACCAATGCTGCTAGAATGCTAGTGGACATGATTCTAGAAACATCACTGGAGCTGAATCTAGAACCACCAATTGACATGCTTCTAGGAACACCAACTGATGTGATTCTACAAACAACAGTAGACCTAGTTCTAGAAACAGACCTGTGTCCTGAATAGACTTGGTCCTAGAAACACCAGGGCCAACTGACTTTATTCTAGAAACATCAATGGATCTGACATTAGTATGAAAATAGTCCCAATTCTAAAAAAGGGTCTGGCTCTAGAATTTCTCATTCTAGAAACACAAAGAGACATGAATCAAGCATATGGACCTGATGCCAGAGGCACCAAGGCATCTGATGCTATCTTGCCAATAGACCAAAATGTAAAAACACTGACAGGCTTGATTCTAGAAACAACAGAGCTGATTCTAGAAGGCCAATGCACCTGATTCTAGAAACACTAATGCATGTAATGCTACATGAACCAAAGAACCTTTCTGAACATTACCTGACTTAATTCTAGAAACACCTTGGATTAGTTTCCAGACACATAAATGAACCTGATGCCAAAACACCAATGAACTCGGTGTTAGAAACACGGGTCCACTGGCCTGGAAGTCGAACACTCTCAACACCATTCGAGAGTCTGGACTAGAACATATAAACTTTACAGTCCTGTGAGGACACGGGGGGAAATTTCCCTTATAGCGTAATGAACCAGGAGGACACTGGAGAAACATCACCTGGGTGCTAGGTCCCGTTAGCATGAGTAAATGCCTTCCGTCAGACGTCTGTGGAAGACAGACATGCCAAAGCTCAGCTTAATGCTAATGCTAATGTGTCACTGTGCAGAAGGGGGGAGAGAGAAAGAAGAATGCAGAGGAAAAACAAGCTTGGGGGGAGAAATAAGGGAGTCAGGAGGAGTTAAAGAGCATGGAAGAGTGAAAAAAGAGAAAAGAAGATGAACTTGTGTACAGAGGAGGGAGAGAACGTGAGCGGTAGAGAGAGAGCGAGAGAGAGAGAGAGAGAGAGA
>NC_051228.1:2130554-2135554 GCF_015220715.1 Pygocentrus nattereri
CTACGCTTCCTGTAGTGTATTACAGTCTGTCAGAGCGACTGTGTGGATCATATGAACATTATAGAGCTTTTTAAATGAAACAGTAGAAGCCGTATCGCCCCCTACGCTTCCTGTAGTGTATTACAGTCTGTCAGAGCGACTGTGTGGATCATATGAACATTATAGAGCTTTTTAAATGAAACAGTAGAAGCCGTATCGCCCCCTACGCTTCCTGTAGTGTATTACAGTCTGTCAGAGCGACTGTGTGGATCATATGAACATTATAGAGCTTTTTAAATGAAACAGTAGAAGCCGTATCGCCCCCTACGCTTCCTGTAGTGTATTACAGTCTGTCAGAGCGACTGTGTGGATCATATGAACATTATAGAGCTTTATATTTATATTATATGAGTAATATCGCTCCCTACACTGTATTTCCTCACACTACTCTCAGATCTTGTCCGTGCGCTCTCTGTGTGGGCTGTGGTTGGGTTAATCTGATTTCTGCTGACCTCTGTCTCCAATTTCAGGTATGTGGGTTATTTGACATTTCGCCCGAGGTCTGGGCCGTCCCTGCGTCCCTGCAGCCTGAAGAAAAGCGCAGAGTGAAAAAAACCCTTCAGAGCAATTTGAGTCATCTCAGAAACCCTTCCAGATTAACAGCCAACAGGCAGGATCAGAAGTGCTCACTCTACACAAAATGAAACTGGTGCAAACTGCAAAAGTGAACCTGACTCAGACACTCACGGCTGTGCTGGGGTCACAACCCCTGAGGTTTGGGGCTGGGACCACTTATTACTTTATCTATAATCGTCAATACCAGCCATAAATTTAACATATTCATACCATTTTTCCCCTTTGCTTTCTTTATGAATGAGTTTTTGCCCTCCAGTCCGTGACTTGACACTCCAGTCCTGGTTTTACCTCATTAAAGGGCCTACCTCTCATATTTCTGCTTTTTTTTTTAAGTTTATTTTCTGTACTTAAGGTCCTCTTATAATATTTATGTGGGTTTATGCACCAAAACACTCATAATTAAAATTCTGTTCTGACTGGCTGTGCGTCAATCAAAGAGCACTCAGCTGAAACACTCCTTATAACTTCAGTGTGAGTGGGCGGGGCCAAACTGCTGTAGGCCAAACAGCTGGATATGTATAAATTGTTTCTTGTGACATCACAGAAAATTCAGAATTTTTAAATTTGAAATTTTTTTTGACGTTAGTGTCAAAACACAATAACGCAGCAGACAGCAATACATGTTGACCTCAATGTAGGTATAAGATTAACTTAGGGTTGCGCGATTATGGCAAAAAAAATCGTGATTATTTACGTCAATATTCAAATCATGATAACAGGATTACTCATCAAGTTTAAATATAATTATGTGTGTGAGTGTGAGTGTGTGTGTGTGTGTGTGTGTGTGTGTGTGTGTGTTTGTAAAGAATATAAAACTAATAAAATAAATAAATAAAAAAGCAGAACAAATAAGATCAACTGTGTTGTAGTGCACAACCTACTCAAAATGACTAAGCATATATAAAAATGCTAACGAATAATAAATTAGACGAGTGAAAGTGCACCGATATAAAGAAAAGAGTGAAAACACAAGACAAAACGAGAGCATCACTGCAAAACAGAATACGGCACAATAAGCACGGATTATCTCGGTTTTCTTGTTTTCACTGGAAGCCGTAATTGTAATCATAATAAAGTCAATCGCCCCTCCCAACATTAACCACAGACAAAAAGTCCTCAAAACTAGAGGCGGACGATATGGCAGAAATATCATATTGCGATACTTAATTAACGACTAATTTTCACGATACGAGATGTCATGATACTTATTTTTCAAATGTCTGATCAGTTCCAAACAGAAGAGCCAGTAGAATTAGTGCTACATTTTAAAAATACTATTAAACCTGTGATTTATGTTCAATATTCGGCACTAAATCAGTTAAACTGGACTAACTGTACTCTCTCAGTGTCCACAAGTACTGATGACCCACGATACGTTCAGAAAAGCATACCGAGACATAATGTATCATGATAATGATATATATTGTCATATCGCCCAACCCTAATGCCCTGACTGCATTACACATTGCACTGGCAACTAGTTGAAGTCATCTGTATACTGTTTGAGGCTATTAATGATTAATTCATTATTGATAATGAGGTACCAGAGTCAGCACTGAAGGCCTAGAGAGTCTGAGCTCTACAGCCTCTGTGTATTTATTCATGGTCTATATTGTATAAGGATTATTGAGATCATAAAAAGGCCTAATTAGTGCTACATCATCACGGCCTACTGTATGGTAAATTAACAGCCGCGGCGTTTAGCACGTTCTAACACACAAACAGCAGCAGGTGCAGCAGCAGTTATGCAGCGAGAGACAGTACGGGAGTCTATTCTGATCCTCTGAGCTATTTCTGCAGCGAGGCTTTGAGAAGTGTTAAATCTGGTGTGTTTATGAGGAAGATGACTGTGTGTGTGTGTGTGTGTGTGTGTGTCCTCTGAGCACCATTAACCCGTCTGGGACTTTGAACCCCATCTGCATCCTGTCTGAATGTCCTCACTGTACTCTGGTGGTCCACCATATACCAGGGCGGCACATACTCATATTTCTGAATCTGGATTTAAATCCAAGAGCAGTATTTATTCCATATTACATACAAACTATTCCCCCGATTTTTTCACAAGTTCCCCGTAATTAAATGGTTAAGAGGTAAACAAAGTTCAGTCAGAGTGGCTCCGTGTGAAAAAATCCATCCTAGAGAAACTTACTGAGTCATAATTGTTCACAGTGGTGGTGATAGGAACCAGACGTCCCCCTCTAAAAGCTCCCTTATTATATGAAGTGGTTGTGAATACAATGGCCCCCAAAAGAAAAATGATTATTGGAGATTTTCTACTGTTCTCCTATCATGAACATTATTTATAAAACTGAGAAGACAACAAATTCTCCATCTCTCTCACACACACACACACACACACACACACACACACACACACACACACACACACACAGAGAGCACTCGCACTTTAACCTACAGAAGCTCTTCACCGATCCAGCTGTGCAGTCACTTCCACACCAAACCACTTTCACGTTACGCCTTTCGAGCTGTGACGAGGCCAGCAGCCTTACTAACCACACTATTAAAGATTGAGATTATGTTAAAGGAAGGTGGCTCATTTCTTATCTATGTATCTATGTATGTGTGTATATACACACAGTACTGTGCGAAGGTCTGAGGCACCCAACACACATTTACAAAATCTATTTATTTGTGTAGTTTGTGTATATTTGCTGAGAAAAGTGTAAATATTAGAATAAACAAAATTCATTCATATATATATATATATATATATATATATATATAGAGAGAGAGAGAGAGAGAGAGAGAGTATAACAGTGATGTTCTGGATGTTGGTGTGTGTGTTTCCCCATCTCCAAGCCTCTCCTCCTCGAGGAAGTCCAGTATTATATGTAGTTAAAAAGCAGCTCCTGGTTTGACCAATCAGTGCTCAGTAAATTGAGCTCATGATGTAATTGATGATATTAACGAGTCTCTGTGGCGGCTGTGAAGGTGTCCAGGAAAAATATGGACCCGAGAAATTCTTGTTACTGTTTATTGTTTTTCTGTTTATCTGAATTATGAATACGACTTTATTCTGATGTATATTGTGGTAAACTCACTGCTGAGGGAAGCTGGTCAAACATTCGCTTAGACGCCTGAAACTTTCACACAGTGCTGTGTGTGTTTACATATCGCTGCTGTCGGATTTTTCAGTTTTTGACTTAATTTGAAAATACCTGTAAACTTCATGAAGAATGGACCAAAAGAAACAGAGAGACTTCTGGTTCCATTCACTTCCATTAAAAGTAAAGTAGGTTTCTGGCTTCTCCTGTAAAGTCACCGTTTTCGAGGTTTTCTTCCGACAACAGCGACACACTAGTCTTAGACCTCATTTAAAGAACTGAAGTCTATAGAGAGATCAAAATGTTTAAGATGAAGAGATCAAGATTAATGAAAACGTCTATCACTTTAGACAAGGATTCATATATTCATATATATGCCTTTTTAAATGTACACATACTTACAAGTGTGTGATTACAGTGCTGTAAACAGTGCGTGCGGTATATAATCATGGTGGTGGTGGTGGTGGTGGTGGTGGTGCTGGTGGTGGGGGGGCTTAACACAGCTGCTGCACTGCAACCAGTCAAGCATGCTGCCACGGTAACGGCTAGCAGGTCAGAGTAAACAAACAACGACCCCTCAGGCCAGGTGCACTGTGGGTTACAGCTCACACACTCTATACAATATCAGGATGTGGGGTCACATCTAAAAAATCTAAAAAATGTATCTAAAAAAATGTACATACTATATGTATAATGTGGTTATATGTAAAATCCTACATGTAATAAAAATAATAATGATAATAATAAATCCCACATGATGAATTCATTTAAAAGATAAGAACATTTTTGCCTTCGCCTGTAAAGTTACCTCTCTGGAGATTAGTGTGGACAGCATTGATACATGTATATGAATGTGTAAGTGTATATGCGTATGTACACATATATGCACATGCATATGTAAGAACCTACGCAAAGTCACAGCCTCTGTGTGGCGTCAGCCCGTCTCTCCTCATTGTGCTCGTGTCTGTCTGCGGATCGTTTCAGCGCTGCAGTGTTTGAACTGCAGACATGCGCTCGGGCAGACGGTGACGAAACGCCGTCTGGAGCTCACTTTATTTTTAAACTGCACTTCAGCAGGAGCTCCGCTCTCGGGAGGACAAATAAGGCCTCCACCATGGACGTGACGACCAGGGCCCGAGTGCTGGATCGTCTGGGCGTCTCTGTAAAGGACGCGTTCACTCAGTTACACTTCACGTCATCTGAGCGACGCACACGACTGCATCCCCCTTCTGCATTAGCGAGCAAGCAGAGAAATGTAAACATGTCAAACGGCCCACGGTCAACTACGCAGCCCAGAGCGCCTGTAGGTTATGAGAAGCT
>NC_051228.1:2140554-2158054 GCF_015220715.1 Pygocentrus nattereri
ACCCCATCACCATCATCCTCACCCCCATCATCAACTTTACCATCACCATCATCATCATCAACTTTACCATCACCATCATCAACACCATCACCATCATCCTCACCCCCATCATCATCATCATCCTCACCCCATCATCATCTTTACCATCATCATCCTCACCCCATCATCATCATCATCATCCTCACCCCCATCATCAACTTTACCATCACCATCATCATCATCAACACCATCATCATCCTCACCCCATCATCATCATCATCCTCACCCCATCATCATCTTTACCATCACCATCCTCACCCCATCATCAGCATCATCAACATCAGCATCATCATCACCATCATCATCCTCACCACCATCATCAACTTTACCATCACCATCATCATCATCAACACCATCATCATCCTTATCACCATCATCATCATCAACACCATCATCATCCTCACCCCATCATCATCATCATCCTCACCCCATCATCATCTTTACCATCATCATCTCACCCCATCATCATCATCATCATCCTCACCTCATCATCAACTTTACCATCACCATCATCATCATCATCAACACCATCACCATCATCCTCACCCCATCATCATCATCATCCTCACCCCATCATCATCTTTACCATCATCATCCTCACCCCATCATCATCATCATCATCCTCACCCCCATCATCAACTTTACCATCACCATCATCATCATCAACACCATCATCATCCTCACCCCATCATCATCATCATCCTCACCCCATCATCATCTTTACCATCACCATCCTCACCCCATCATCAGCATCATCAACGTCAGCATCATCATCACCATCATCATCCTCACCACCATCATCAACTTTACCATCACCATCATCATCATCAACACCATCATCATCCTTATCACCATCATCGACAACATCTTCAACACCATCACCATCATCCTCATCACCACCATCATCTCTCTGTTATCCTTGTTTAATCTCCTCCCTTTCTTTCCTTCCACACCTCTCTCTCTCCTTCCTCTTTCTTGCTCTCCCATTCTTTCTCTCTCTCTCTCTCTCTCTCCCATCTATCTTCCTCTTTTACTTCTTCTCTTTCTCCCTTATTTTTTGTCTTCCACCTCTCCCTACCCCTTTTCCTCTCTATATTCTTTTCTCTCCTCCCTCCCTTTCTTTCCTTCCACACCTCTCAACTTCTCCTTCTCTGTCTTCTCTTTCTTCCCTCCCTTGACTTTTTCTTATTTCTCTATCTTCCTTATTTAATCTCCTTCCCCTCTCTTTCTTTTCTTCCACACTTCTCTATTTCTATCTCTCCTTCCCTTTCTCTCTCTCTCTCTCTCTCTCTCTCTCTCTCTCTCACCCAACTTGACCTCCATTCACACTCTCTCAGTGTCTTTTTTTCTTTCTGGGCGTGCCGCCAGCACACGCCGAGATTCAGCTGTAAACTCATATATACATAAATACATATGACTCAACATTTATATATATATATATATATATATATATATATATATGAACAATATACACTCTAATAACCAAAAACTAGATCAAACTGGATCTGTCGCTGTTAGTCACTGAGTGATCTACCTATTACTCTGAATCCGGTAATCAGAGCCTCATATCTGACATCAGTCCTGTTCACTTGTAATATCTGTGCAGGTTTATATATTAAAAACAGCCATAATTCATCTCTACATGACTGAACAGTGTGTTTTAAAACTCTGAATAATATTTATATCTTTGAAATCTCACTATGTTTAGATCAGGGGTGCCTAAAGTGACACGGGGAATGAGCTCTTTTAAAAAAAGCAAAAAAAAAACAAACCGTGCAGAGCCTTCCAAAGATTTCATATTCTACAGGAAAAACATCTTTAAAAAGACTGAATATTGTGACATTTATCAGGAAAATATCTTCAAGTATCATGAGATATTTTTCACCTCCCCTCAACATCAGGCTCCACTGGAGCAGTGGAGAAATGTATGCCCAGTCTGAAGGCCTCTTAGTGGTCACTCGGCTGGTAGAACCAAAATTAACTCGTCAGATATTTTTCTTCATGTAATGAAATAAAATACTTACACACACACACACACACACACACATAACGTGGTTGCTAAGGTGATGTTTGGCCATTGCTATGGTATCCCAGGTGGTTGCTAAGGTGTTGCCAGGCTATTACTATTGTACCCCATGTGCTAGCTAAGGTGTTGCTAGGCCCTTGCAACAGTATTCCAGGTGGTTGCTAAGGTGTTGCTAGGCCAGTGCTATGGTATCTCAGGTGGTTGCTAAGGTGTTGCTAGGCCATTGCTATGGTATCCCAGCTGGTTGCTAAGGTGTCGCTAGGCCATTGCTATGGTATCCCAGCTGGTTGCTAAGGTGTCGCTAGGCCATTGCTGTGTTATCCCAGATGGTCGCTACAATGTAAGAGAAATCTCTGAAATAATAAAATAAAGAACATTTTATTATTGAATAAAAAACAGCAAAATTCAAGGCTGACCTGAGGGACCAGGCTGAATCTCCATTCTAATGGCTACAGTGTGTGAATTAAAATATGCATTATTATTCAAATATTATTATTCAAATTGCCAAGCAATCACTTCTGATTCACTGAGAGGTTAAATTTGAATGTATTTATTTTTAAACTTAGTAATTGAGCAATCAAGTAATCATGGCAGCGCTGGTACAAACTGAGATGTAAACAGTGTGTCTTTCTGCTGGAGCCTGACTCACAGCACAAACCATCACATCTCAAACTCACCAAGATTGACCCCACACACACACACACACACACACACACACACACACACACACACACACACACAGGGGGCCCACAGGAGAGCAATTATCCTGAACTAGACTGAACACAATACAGCCTGCATACTTCACATTCCAGTCTCACACACACATTCACAGGCCCGGTGCGTGCGCGCACACACACACACACACACACACACACAGAGTCAGTCAGTCAAAAGTTTAGAGACACCAACTTGAATCTTAAAGATACTGACTAGGCTTAAGCTTAATAACTTATATTAACTTATATTAACACAGATAGAGAGATATTTTCCAAGGTGCAGTCAGCATTAGCGGCATCTTTAGAGTTTTAATCCATGTATTAAGTGCAGTTGGCAACTTTGTACATATCGCTGTAGTCGGAAGAAAACCTCGTATCTCTTAAATGGGAACTTTACAGGAGAAGGAAAAAACCGACTTTACTTATAATGGAAGTCAATGGAACCAGACGTCTTTCTATGTTATTTTTGGTCGTTTCTTTTAGTCCTTTCTTCATGAAATGTACACACAATGTAAAGGACAACAGGCATTTTCAAATTATGACAAAAACTGAAAACAAATTGGAAATACAAGGTTTTCTTTCCGAAAGCAGCGACATACATACATGCATACACGGATCTGCTCATGTTAAAAATATATTGTGCAATGTATGCACCATATGTTTGTGTTACGTGTTCAACATAAGCCAATACAAGCACAAATGAGTGAATATACTGTAATATATGCACAGATGTAGGTACAAATTCATATTCCCATACATGCCTATATAAAGAAAAACACATGTACTTTGCATAACTAGGTGCACTGTATTTCCAAAAGTATTCGCTCGTCTGGCTTCACACGCATATGAACTTGCGTGACGTCCCATTCTTAATCCATAGGGTTTAATATGATGTCGGCCCACCCTTTGCAGCTATAACAGCTTCAACTCTTCTGGGAAGGCTTCCCACAAGGGTTGGTAGTGTGTTTATGGGAATTTCTGACCGTTCTTCCAGAAGCACATTTGTGAGGTCAGACGCTGATGTTGGACGAGAAGGCCTGGCTCACAGTCTCCGCTCTAATTCATCCCAAAGGTGTTCTATGGGGTTGAGGTCAGGACTCTGTGTAGGCCAGTCAAGTTCTTCCACACCAAACTGGCTCATCCACGTCTTTATGGACCTGCTTTGTGCACTGGTGTGCAGTCATGTTGGAGCAGGAAGGGGCCGTCCCCAAACTGTTCCCACAAAGTTGGGAGCATGAAATTGTCCAAAGTCTCTCGGTGCTGAAGCTTTATGAGTTCCTTTCACTGGAACTAAGGGGCCGAGCCCAACTCCTGAAAAACAACCCCACACCATGATCCCACCTCCACCAAACTTTACACTCGGCACAATGCAGTCAGACAAGTACCGTCTCCTGGCAACCACCAAACCCAGACTCATCCATCGGATTCCCAGACGGAGAAGCGTGATTGGTCACTCCAGAGAACACATCTCCACTGCTCTAGAGTCCAATGGTGGCGCTTTACTCCACTGCATTCCACGCTTTGCATTGCGCTTGGTGATGTAAGGCTTGGATGCAGCTGCTCGGCCATGAAAACCCATTCCATGAAGCTCTCTACGCTGTTCTTGAGCTGATCTGAAGGCCACATGAAGTTTGGAGGTCTGTAGTGATTGACTCTGCAGAAAGTTGGTGACCTCTGCACACTATGCCCCTCAGCATCCGCTGACCCCGCTTGGTCATTTTACGTGGCTGACCACTTCGTGGCTGAGTTGCTGTCGTTCCCAATCGCTTCCACTGTGTTATAATCCCACTGACAGTGGACTGTGGAATATTTAGTAGTGAGGAAATTTCACGACTGGACTTGCTGCACAGGTGGCGTCCGATCATGGTACCACGCTGGACTTCACTGAGCTCCTGAGAGCGACCCATTCTTTCACTAATGTCTGTAGAAGCAGTCTGCAGGCCTAGGGGCTCGGCTTTATACACCTGTGGCCATGGAAGTGACTGGAACACCTGAATTCAGTGATTTAGATGGGTGAGTGAAAACCTTTGGCAATATAGTGTAGATCTAGTGCAGAATATGAGGCAGAAAGCATCTTCAGAGCCTCATGTTTTCCACTTCACTGATGAAATCTAGAGTTAACCTGTTTTACAGTGTAAAAAGGTAAACGGTCAGCTATTAGTCTCACTATCAGCCTTAATAACATGTTAATCATCAGTTATCAGACCAGAAATTCCATGTAATTGTGCGCTAACCCGCAGCTCTGCTCTCTCAGCGCTCAGACCGCGCACCGTGGGCACGAAGGCTGGTGTAATCTGGGTGTTTGCAGTCTGCAGGCTGAGGGGAATTACACGCAGAGACGTTATGTGTAAGTGTAGAGGAAGTAAGAGCTGTTCACTGCAGTGGCTGTGGGCTGACGGGCCGAGGTCAGGGGAACAGGGCTTATCTCAGCTCCGACTCCATTCATCACACCTTTCCCACACCGCGCTTTCCCCTCACATCTTACCAAACACATTAACACTGCCAGTAATCCACTTTTCCCTTACGCTCATTATTCCTGAAACAGTCACAATGGTGCGAATGTCAAAATTTCACATCCTAAATGCACGAGCAGGCAGGTTCTGCCTCATTCTGTACTGTAGCTGGTAGTGCGGGAAATCACACATGCCTAAAATACAAAGATAAGTCAGTAAAGTCAACCAAACCATCAGGTGCAGACCAGATCTTTTGATAGCTGTGCGCAAACATTGGTGCTAAATCTTCATTTTTTTCTTGCATTTTCAATAAACATTCATAATTCAGTTTAAAATGACCTCACTTATTGTTGGCTAGTGTAGTGGGGAACACCTCTGCCTTCCATGCTGTAGACTGGGGTTCAATCCCCAGCCTGGGCAGCACCCTACACTATACCAATTAGAGACCTTGGGCAAGACTCCCAACACCGCCTTTGTCTCCGTGTGCAAAAATCATCAAATTGTAAGTCGCTCTGGATAAGAGCGTCTGCTAAAATGCCTTAAATGCAGTGTAAATGTTTTGATTACTGCGCCATGCTTCATGCTTTATCCAGAAACATGTAGGCCTCACCCTGCGGTCACACCCTGATGCAACAAGGAGGCCGGAGGTCATTCATTTTCAGCGATAGCTGCGGTTTCCAGTGACCGGAGGCCATGCGAGTGCAAAGGCCAAATACTGTTTTCCTCACATACTGACTGCACAGACACAGGGGTTAAATAAAAATAAGCTCACAAGTGATTTCTCACCAGGAATTTTAATTTTAGCAGGAATGCATCTGATATGTGCTTGGCGTCAGTGAAACCATGGCAACCAACGGTCAGCTGGAGCTCAGAAACGGCCACAGGCGGTGACCGATGAGCGATCAGCGATTTGGACGACAAGAGGTGAAAAGTCGCTGTTGGTGTGAACGCAGGGGAAAAGGTGGACTTAAGTGAATGTATTCATGGTTGTGACATCACAACCATGCTGAATTTTTTTTACACCATTTAGTTTCCATATATGGACTAGGGATGCACCGATATTGAAGCTGCAGTCCAGCAATGGGATTCGGTATTTTTCATGTGCATATCTGCCGATGCTGATGTTGACAAATAAATTAAATAAGTGCATCACCAAATATCGGTTTGAAATATTGGCAAAATCTATACATTCATTTGGCGCTGGTCTTTTTTTAAGCCATTAACTGCCTATACTGATGATTTAGATATTATAATGCATCCTTAGCATGAACTGGGATGTGATCACTATGTTTTGAAACTTTAACATACTTTTTCATACTACATCAGGCTCTTTTTATGTTAAAAAAAAAGTGAATAAAATTCAATTTTCCACGATATGGGCCCTATTCCGGCCAACATGGACATGCACAGGCCAGGACTCCTCTGGCAGCAGTGTTTAAGGGCTTATCGTCAAATTCTTAGAGATTATCACCAGTGAGACGTTCGGTTCCATAGCATTAATGGTGCAGTCAGCTCCGTCACCTACAGCACTAGGGCGCTGGAATGAAACGTTTGTGAATGTTTACATCCTGCACGTGTGCTAACGGCTCAGTTCACAAACACTGGCTTCCAGTAATGCACACCGGGGCAGCAAGGCAGTGTGTTGTACCCCTCGGGGGCATAAAGCCGGGGTCCCACCGTCCATGGGGAGCAAACGGCTGCAACACCCAGCTGGCACTGAGCCAGGGGTACAGCACTCACAGCGTGAGTGTGTGTATATATGTGTATGTGTGTGTGTGTATGTGTGTGTCCACACGTGCGGTACAGGAAGCTCAGCTATGACTAAACCCCCGAGACCTGCACACTGTTATTGTGATAGAGAGTAAAGAAAACACTCCTCATTGTCTCCTCCCCTGTTATTCTCCCTCTCTCTCTCACTGTTATTGTTTTCAGTACGTTCTCTAACTGTGCACTTTTTCCATTTTCGTCTTTAGAGCGTAACTAAATGACTCAAACACAGTGTAGCTGAAGACATCAGCCAGTGCAAATCTACTATCTACAGCACAACGTGCAGTTCCATCATTAATATTGGTTATTCGCTGTTTCTGCAGTAATGTTATGCTGTGTTTTGTTTACATACCAGACACGTGTACTCTAGTAACTCTAACTCTTGGTTTAACTCTCTAAGTATGGCTAATAGACGGCACTAATACTAATAAGCAACACTAGTGTTTTGGTTCTAATGAGCAGTGTGAGCTCTAATAGGAAGAACTGGTCCTAATGGGTAGTAAAAGACCTTATGAGTGCTACTTGTCCACTAGTCCACTACAGAATTGTTCCTCACGGCCAGTATTGATCCTAATGGGCAGTATAGGCCCTCTAGTCCTCCCAAGCAGCATTAGCTATGATGGCAGTACCAGACTAAAAAAGCAATACCAGTCCTCTAGCTCTAATTGGTGGAACTATTCCTAATAGGCAGTACTAGTCCTAATGGGCAGTATTGGTCCTAATAAGCAGTACTAGTACTTTGATTTTTATGTGCAATAATAGCTTTAGCGAACTTGACTATTCCTAATGGGCAGTACTGGTACTAACCGGCAACAGAGTCCTAATGAGCAATACTAGTCCTCTAATCCTAATGGGCAGTACTGGTACTAACCGGCAGCAGAGTCCTAATGAGCAATACTAGTCCTCTAATCCTAATGGGCAGTACTGGTTCTAACAGGCAGCAGAGTCCTAATGAGCAATACTAGTCCTCTAATCCTAATGGGCAGTACTGGTTCTAACAGGCAGCAGAGTCCTAATGAGCAATTATAGTTCTCTAATCCTAATGGGCAGTACTGGTTCTAACAGGCAGCAGAGTCCTAATGAGCAATACTAGTCCTCTAATCCTAATGGGCAGTACTGGTTCTAACAGGCAGCAGAGTCCTAATGAGCAATTATAGTTCTCTAATCCTAATGGGCAGTACTGGTTCTAACAGGCAGCAGAGTCCTAATGAGCAATTATAGTTCTCTAATCCTAATGGGCAATACTAGTCCTCTAATCCTAATGGGCAGTACTGGTCCTAAGGGGCAGTAGAGTCCTAATGAGCAATACTAGTCCTATAATCCTAATGGGCAGTACTGGTCCTAATGGGCAGTTTATTAGCTCTAATGAGCAGGACCAGTCCTCTAATTCCACTGGCCTGTACTAGTCCTAAAGGGAGGTACCAGTCCATACACACAGGCAGCTAGTGGCAGTGGTTTAATTTTACACCCACTACCTTCAGGACGCTTCCTGAGGACGCAGGGACGATGCTGGGCCAGGTGAGACGAAGCTGAGCACCAGAGCTTCTGAAGGTGGACTCCTGCGGCGCCTCCTGTACTACAGAACCTCACACGGCCTCTTCCTCTTGACTGTTCCTGCCTGTGTCCAGTGCGGTCCTGCTGTTAAACTCCCTGGCCCTCCTCCCCGTGTCCAGCGAGTGTTTTTCAGGGAGGAGATGTGGACACACAGCGTATATTTTCCAGCCACTCAGCAGGAAACGCATCATCGCTCATTGTGGGAGACGTGTGCGCTGTTTTTACAGGAAAGTGCAAAAATAACCCCGAGCCAAAAGGTTCCACCGGAGCCGCGCTGGACACGACATAAAAAATGTGTTGAAGCAGGAAAAGGGACTTCTTAAAAGAGAGGGGGGGGGGGGGGGGGGTAACAGAGAGAGAGAGAGAGAGAGAGAGAGAGAGAGAGAGAGAGAGAGAGAGAGAGAGAGAGAGAGAGAGAGAGAGAGAAAAGAGATAGAGAGATAGAGGAAATGAGAAACAGAGACAGAGTGAAAGAGAGAGAGAAAAGGGAATGAGAGAGAGACACAAAGAGAAAAGAGAGAGAGAGAGACAAAGAGAAAGAGAGAGAAAGCGAGAGAGGGAGACAGAGAGAGAGAGAGAGAGAGAGAGAGAGAGAGGGAGACAGAGAGAGAGAGAGAGAGACAGTAAGAAAGGCAGAAAAAAGAGATAGAAAGATAGAGGGAGCGAGAGACAGACATTGAGAAAAGAGAGAGACAGACAAAGAGAGAAAGAAATGAGAAAAAGAGAGAGAAAGGTCAGAGCGCGCACACACTCTCACACACAGACACACACACACACTCACACACACGCGCGAAAGGTTCAAAGATCAGCCTTTCATGAGAACGCTTTTGAAGGCGATACTCCGCAAAGACGGCTGAAAAAACCCCAAAGCAGGTTTTTTTTCCATCAGTGGAAAAAAGCTGAAGCGGCGTATTTCTCATTCTTTCACTCTCAGTTAATCACTTCTCTCAGTCACACGACGGCGATGAGACACAGACACTTCTCACCGAGGCGGGGCGGGTTAGCGGTAATAAGGCACTGAGGCAGGGCTGGGCAGCATGACGACATACATCGTTTTATTGAAGATTTTGTCACCGTGCAAATCCGTGCGCTGTCAGGGAGACACTGACAACCTGCATGTTTCACTATAAAGGCAGCAAAATGAATCCTGCTTGCCTGGATTTGGTCCCAAATACTGAACAACAAATCATATGAATATCGTGTTAAAATGTCTTGTATCTTGTACTTGCTCATAAAAAGAGACCTCAGACAAACTGAGCGCTACGCGCTAAACTCACAACGTGACACGCTCAGCTCTCACCTCAACACCAGTCACTGCAGTCTGCGCTCTCAGACATGCTCTAAACAGGTTCCGTTAGCTAGGACCGAGTCTGCGCGCCACGTCTGGCTGGCTAACTAAGCTCTCCTTAGCTTAGCCGAAGCGCTGCGATCTCGAATCCCGGTTTTCCGTCACTCGCTCCACTGCTACTCTCTCAGACTTCCGTTTTCACCGTCTACGCTCGCGTCAGCAGAGCAGCAGTCGGTCGGAACCACACCTGTGCTGTGGGGTGCGGCTCTGTTTGGGTCTTTAGCTGCTCGCTAAGCTAACGCTAAGATCCAAACGCCGCAGACAGGGTTCGATTTCTCCTTTCTGTCTATGGAGCACCAGCTGCTCCACGTTCCTCCCTCAGAAGTGGATCTTTATAGTCTCAACGTGTGTCGGGGCACCGAACGTGTTCTGTGGTGAGAAGAACTGCTATCATGCCGGCTAAGCTAAAGCTAACCAGCTTCTCTCTCCTGGTTAGCAGCACTGTTTATAATTTAGCAGTTATCAGGTGGACGGGTTGCACGTTCGGTGAATTATGGCTTGAGAATCGTGCACTGTGCTCACGTTTAGTGACTTTGTGGGCAAAAAAAGGCCTTTTCGATTATTTTTCAGCTTCGATACAACAAAATCAAGAAAACGAGGCTCAATTTTCACCACCACTGCAAGGAGCAACTGACGGACATTTGAACTACTTTTGCTATTTGGATGTCAAATAAATAACATCTTGGAATATTTAAGAGTAAAAAGCTCTGAAGGTGCTGCGACAACACAATGACTAAGCCGCTTCTCTTTCTGGGTCGCAGGGGTGCTGGAGCCTACCCCAGCTGTCATCGGGCGGAAGGCAGGATACACCTTGGACAGGTCGGGGTCAATTAATGAATTAAAATCCAGTATGATGTCCAGATAGAGATCATTTCCTCAAGTGAAGGTCCAGAACATTATAACGTCTAACTTGCATCGTGACTCAGAGCCATATACTGTTTACTGAAGTAGCCAAGTAGGAATATCAACATCTTATACAGTCGACAGCTGAACATCAGATCAAATAAAGTCCAGTTCGGTCAGATTTCAACAACATTTACTGAACGTCAGATCAAATAAAGTCCAGTTCGGTCAGATTTCAACAACATTTACTGAACGTCAGATCAAATAAAGTCCAGTTCGGTCAGATTTCACCAACATTTACTGAACGTCAGATCAAATAAAGTCCAGTTCGGTCAGATTTCACCAACATTTACTGAACATCAGATCAAATAAAGTCCAGTTCGGTCAGATTTCACCAACATTTACTGAACATCAGATCAAATAAAGTCCAGTTCGGTCAGATTTCACCAACATTTACTGAACATCAGATCAAATAAAGTCCAGTTCGGTCAGATTTCACCAACATTTACTGAACATCAGATCAAATAAAGTCCAGTTCGGTCAGATTTCACCAACATTTACTGAACATCAGATCAAATAAAGTCCAGTTCGGTCAGATTTCACCAACATTTACTGAACATCAGATCAAATAAAGTCCAGTTCGGTCAGATTTCAACAACATTTACTGAACATCAGATCAAATAAAGTCCAGTTCGGTCAGATTTCACCAACATTTACTGAACATCAGATCAAATAAAGTCCAGTTCGGTCAGATTTCAACAACATTTACTGTCAGTTTTCTCTTTTTAGATCACGTCATGTGGAATAACTTCCCTCTGACTCACTTTCTTCTCTGACTGCTGTTTCTCTCCTCGTCCCTCCCCTGTGTGGCTGAGCAGCGGCGCATGTCATATTTACAGCGCGTGTGATTGGTCGGAGAGTCTCCTGGCTGCTAAAGCTACCGTAAAGGCTAGAAAGGCTACGCTGATTAAAACAGGACCACCCCATCCAAATTAAATAATTCTCCATAGTTTATCAGTTATAGGTCCAGGTCCACATTGGACAGCGTTTGGGAGGTCCGCCTATTAGCGCCTATTAGCTTTTAAGAGAAAAAAATCCAGTCTTGTGTGTGGGTGTGTCCACTGCACAAGCTCCGCCCACTCTCACTCACTTTTGAAATGCTGAAACTGTGCAAACTAAAAAAGAAAATTTGCCTTATTTTCATGTCTGATTCCCTCTCTCACATATTTTATGCTTTTCTCAACTTTCTCAACAGTTTTCTGCTTTGAGCCGTTAAATTTAGGCCTGATTTTCAGGCTTGCAGTAAGTGGAAGACACGGCCTTTCAGCGCACAATAACAAGAGACGACACGAGCAAGCTAGAGAGAGAGAGAGGGGGAGGAAAAAGAGAGGGAGAGAGAGAGGAGGAAGCATGTTTGAGGAGGAAAAACGTCAAACATCCTCCATTCCTGAGGCGTGCGCTCATTTCCCAGCGCGTGTCTCTCAGAGCAGCAGACTCGCCTCAGAACCACAAACTGTTTAACTATTAACTCTATATCTCACTAAACGAACAGTGCGGTAATATCTTGAGCCTTTATGCACCAAAAACATTAAACAGACGAACAGCGCTGATCCCTCGCCACAGCGAACACACCCTCGAAATGAATCACTCAAACTGATTCACAAACGTTGCAGCATCTACGCCACATCTGCACCACTCCTGCTGTGGCTGTTCTTCCCTCAAATAAGCTAAACCACTGACTTCAGCCACAAATATATGAACTATTCAGCATTAGAAGCTGTGAGATTTACCGTTTCTGTCCATCCTTCCACTGTGAGAAGACCACTCAGTACCGTGGGTCTGAAAGGACGTGGAGCTGATCAAGAAGAACCTCACTGAGAAAAGGAGACGGACACATCGAACAAAGAAGCTGAACGATGGACTGACCGCCCCAAAGTCCAGACCTCAGCACCACTCAATGAGTTTGATTACTTCAGAAAATCATCAACCAGCTTCTAAGACTGAGCTTTGGAGGTGTGTCTGCAGATTCTTTGAGTAGCTGAAAGTGAGTCTCCTGAGAAGAACGGAAGCTGGAATGAAGGGAAAGAGTGACACACTAAATATTAGGGGTGTAACGATTTTGAAACCGAGACCGAAACCGCAATACAAACATCCCCTCCCCAAACCTCAACCTGCTGCTGGTGAGCTTCCATTACATTACTAATGTCTTCTTCTTCTTCTTCTTCTTTCGGCTGCTCCCTTTAGGGGTCGCCACAGCGGATCATCTGCCTCCATCTTGTCCTGTCCACTGCCTCCTCTACTTTCACACCAACCATCTCCATGTCCACCTTCACTACATCCATAAACCTTCTCTGAGGTCTACCTCTTCTCCTTCTACCCGGCAGCTCCATCTCCAACATTCTTTGCCCAATATATCCACTATTCCTCCTCAACACATGTCCAAACCATCTCAACCTGGCCTCTCTGGCTTTATCTCCAAACTGAATAGAAAATGTCAAATTTCTGTGGGCCTGAATTATTCTGGCTACGCAGGACGGGCCTTGTGTTCGTCACCTGAGCTCTAAACGCTGACAAATCTGAAATGAAGTACCTGTGCTTGTTTTGACTGGAAAGGAAATAAATGAAGGGTGGGCTCTGACTTTTGCACAGTGCTGTGTGTGTTAAGGTCACACCCCTAGTAAACAGTGCAGGCCACAATACAGTCACACTGGCTTTTGTACGTTCAAGTTCACAAAGTCAATGTCATTAATTTTGCTATTGAAAGTCATGCAGAGCACAAAGAGCGGAGTATTTCAGTCATTACTCATCAGCAGACGAGCGTCCACACCTGGCCGTGTTCTGTGGCTTGTTTTTTCACCCCATATCTGTCATTACGGATCAGTCTGTCTGGCCGTCTGTCTGTCAGCGAATCCCTCTCTCTCTCACCGCCGTGCTGTTTCGGAGCTGATGGCCTGCCAGCAGTGCTGACTGCACATTCATATCTCTCTCTCTCTCTCTCTCTCTCTCTCTCTCTCTCTCTCTCACGCTGTCTCGTCCGGGTGTCACGGGTGACTAATGCTGTTGCTATCCCACCGGGCGGAACCACGTCTTTCAGCGCAAGTAACTGCTCCAAACTCACCTCATTAGCAGCCACCGCTGCTGAGAACAAACTGTTTCAATACTGTATATGAATTATTTCTGAGACGTAGCTCATCGTGGAGAAGAGTGAAGCACAAGTGGAGAAGCTGTGTAGAGCATAAACTTTCGAACCATAACAAATTAGTGCTTGTAAACTGGAGAAGTTAATTGACCCTTATTAGTTCCACAACGGGGGAATTTCACCTCCGCGTTTAACCCATCCCTGCAGTGAAACACCACATACACACCAGTCAACACACACTAGGGGGCAGTGAGCACACTTGCCCGGAGCGGTGGGCAGCCCTATCCACGGCACACGGGAAGCAGTTGGTGTTTAGGTGTCTTGCCCAAGGACACCTCAGTCGCGTACTGTCAGCTCTGGGGATCGAACCGGTGACCTTCCGATCACAGGGCTGGTTCCCGAACCTCCAGCCCACGACTGTTGTTTTCGTAGCAGACATGATTCATAGTAGATACTAGTGGATAATTCGTAGTAGGTATTGAATAATTCATTCTAAATACTGAATAATTGATGCTAAATACTGACTAGTTCATAGTAGCTACTGAATAATTCATAGTAAACACTGAAAAGTTCATAGTAAACACAGATTCACAGTAAATACTAAATAATTCATGGTAGACACTAATTGATTCATAGCAGACACTGATCAATTCGTAGTAGGTATTGAATAATTCATTGTAAATACTGAATAATTAACAGTAAATACTGAATAATTCATAGCTTACACTGAACAATTCATTGCAAATACTGAATCATTCAAAAGTAGATACTGCAAGTTACATAAAACATACTAATAATTTATTGACGTTACTGAATAATTCATAGTAAATGTGGAATAATTCACAGTAGATTCTGAATATAATCTCTAATTTCTAATAAAGTCTAAATCAGTGAATAACAGGCCAAAGGTTTCAGAGATCAGTTTAAGACACTACCTTTTTATAAATGTGTTGCAACAGCAACAATATAGCTATGTATATATTTATGTATTTGCAATGCAGGCTGTCAGATTCTTCATGTTTTGGTGTTTGGCCCCTCGGGCAGCAGGTTTGGGTCGTGTCAGTGAGATTCCTGTAAGTGTGTGTGTGCAATCACACATGACCAGATCTAACCGCGGACACACACACACACACGCTAACCTCTCTGTGGCTACCTTCAGCCTGACTGATAAAAATAACCACAAATCTGTTATTGTTAATGCTCCTTACCGCGAAACACTTGAAAACAGCTGGCATTTCCCACTTTCGAAGAACAGAGAAGGAACCAAAATACGGACCACTATTTATAACCGATGTAAACAAGCTTTAAGGGAATGCCTTTGGCCGAGTGCAGGGTGAATTCCCACCGATCCGAAAGTTATTCTTTTTACTTATGATGGAACAAAGCACTTGGCTTGCTTCCAGCGCGGCTAACATGTTAGCTTTCCTTCATGTCAGGCCAGCTTGCTGAGACTGAACTCAGCTCTGATGAGGCCTCTGCCAGCCTGTGTTAATCTAGTGAGTGAAAGTTTCCTGTATTTACAGAGATTATTCCGTTCTAACCAGCAGGGAACGGCGGGGTTGTTTTTCAGGAGTTGGGCTCGGCCCCTTAGTTCCAGTGAAAGGAACTCTTAAAGCTTCAGCACCAAGAGATTTTGGACAATTTCACGTTCCCAACCTTGTGGGAACAGTTTGGGGACGGCCCCTTCCTGTTCCAACATGACTGCACACCAGCGCACAAAGCAGGTCCATAAAGACACGGATGAGCCAGTTTGGTGTGGAAGAACTTGACTGGCCTACACAGAGTCCTGACCTCAACCCCATAGAACACCTTTGGGATGAATTAGAGTGGAGACTGTGAGCCAGGCCTTCTCGTCCAACATCAGCGTCTGACCTCACAAATGTGCTTCTGGAAGAACAGCCAAAAATTCCCATAATAAGCCTTGTGGAAAGCCTTCCCAGAAGAGTTGAAGCTGTTATAGCTGCAAAGGGTGGGCCGACATCACATTAAACCCTATGGATTAAGAACGGGACGCCACTCAAGTTCATATGCATGTGAAGCCAGACGAGCGAATGCTTTTGGCCATGTAGTGCGTGTTTTAATACCGATGTAACTAAAGACTACGCCAAACAGAACGTCTGCGGCTCTGAACGATCGATTATACTCGAAGCAGTTCTGGAAACATTTTGCAAATCACGTCACGTTTAAACCTGATACTCAGATTAAAACTGGTGCATTAAATTTAACCCTAAAAAAACTACATGAGGCTCCTTCACCTGCTAAATGACGTAAGCAGAGAACCGCACTACGGCTGGTGTAAATGTCAGCTAAACCGTCGCTCTCTGCACCGTGTGCACGACAATAGGGGTGAAGAGGCAGCAGAGTGCTGACTGCTGTAATATGGAACTTCCTTTTGACATTTTTCTTTGGGGATTTTTCTGATATCTAATGAATTCTCAGAAGAGTTTCAGGTTTCACGTGATTTTTTTTTTTCTCTCATCTTTCGTGTCGCAGCCCATACAGCTGAGCAGGGCGCTTTCATCTCACCCCCAACCCCCCCACCCCCCCACCGTGCACCTTGCACGATGCTAATTGCACTGCATACCTGCACGCACGTATCATCAAGAGGAACCACAAACGCCAGCTTCAAACTCTCTGCGCTGATTTTAATCTTTGCGAAAGATTCTCAGAAGCTGCCCGAAAACCACCTGAGCGTAAAGGCTTTAATCGCTCTTTATGTTAACGTATAGATTAAACAACCAGCCTCGTTGATCAATACATTAAGCAGCCATTTCTCACTTTTAACCCCTTAACATCTCAGGGTTTTTATTCAGGAACTACAGGGACTTCAGTGCAAACTGGCTGAGCTGTTCTTAGATTATAGAAGTGTGTAAAACACCTCGGCCGTGTGAGCAGTTAATCTACTCTTCTCCTTCATTCATGTTGTTGTTGCAGATATTTTAATAGGAGAAACTTAAATAGGGACACACTACATGCTTCAGTCTGTGTTTGCATGCAAAGATTTTCGCCAATCTGATTACAGATTAAGACTGAGGTGTTTATGCTCATTCTGCTCAACAATCTGATGGAAAATGTCCATTTACATGCTCACTACAGGTAATCTGATCCAAAATCACACGCATGTGTAGAGAAACATTCAGCCCAGAGTGAGATGAGCAGCAGTGAGCAGTGATTGTGTTTTTAACTGCTTTAAAATGACGTCAGACTCAGGAAAACGTCCTTCACACGTCCTTATTAAAGAAGGCCGAGAGGAAGACGTCGTGCTCTGAGACGCATAAGCTGGACGTCCGTCCCACCGCCGTCTTTTAAAGATCAGAGCATGAACTTCGTCTCCTCTGCAGACCAGTTTCTGCTCCGCCGTGTTGAACGGTATAAACTCTCACTGTGACGCGACGCTCATGCAGAACGGACTGAAACTTTCCGATAGGGAATGTAATCGGATATAGACGTTTACACTATTCTTCTATTTAAGATTATTTACAGGATTACGAACCTCATTCAATCGGATAGAAACAGTATTCCGAATGACTTCAATTGCACTAGACCAATAATAAATGCTCAGAAACTCCTGCAGTGCATCCAACAATAAAGGCAGCAGAGCTCCTTTTATACAGT
>NC_051228.1:2168054-2185554 GCF_015220715.1 Pygocentrus nattereri
CAGAACCATTTTAAAAAAGGTTCTATATAGAACCATATAGAACACAGTATCCATCAATCTGCACAACCATGTCACCATGCAGAGCAGTACTAAATCATGAAATGGATCTAAATACAAGCCATGGTTCCAAATAGAACCACTGCCTTTAATAAAGAACCCTTGAAGAACCACCTTTTTGTATGTGTATCATCTAAATAGTTATATAATGCTGTTGTCGGATCAAAACCTCGTATCTCCATTTTTGTCGTTTTTCAGTTTTTGACATGATTTGAAAATGCCGGTGTCTCTTCACACTGCGTTTAAATTTCATGACGAACGGACCAAAAGAAACGGAACAAAATGCTCCGAAAAAAACTCTGGTTCCATTGGCTTCCATTAAAGGTAAAGCAGGTTTTTCCCTTCTCCTGTAAAGTTCCCGTTTTGGAGACAGGAGGTTTTGTTCCGACAGCAGTGATGAGCTGAATGTACAGCAGAACGACGATAAGCCTCCAGTGTGAAGCGCTGCAGTTCTGACAGGTGAACGACGGCAGAGCGGCGCTTCAGAACAAACCGGCCTTAATTTAGCTCATGAGAAATCAGGCTGTAAAACCGCGGCGGAACTGCAGGCCTCGGCTGTGATAGTCAGCGTGACTGACCACATCTCACAGGACTTTCAGAAGCGTCTGAGCACTGGGCCACGCTCCCGACTTCTCAAAGTGATTTTTACATCTTTTTTTTAAAGTAAAAGAGTGAAATGATATAGTTTTAGTTCCAGAGGTTAAAACTGGGACTAGACATGTATTGTTACATATAGATTCTATCATATGCGTAATATTTATTGGACACATTATTATTACATATAGCTATTTATATACTACATACTATACATGAAGCATGTTATTATTACATGTAGATATTTATATGCAATACATATGGGACATATTATTACTCCATACAGATTCTTACATATGAATAATACATAATATGGTGCATAATGTTAGTACATGAAGGTACCTATGCATAATACTTATATGACACATTACATATAAATATATATGGGGCCTAATATTATTACATATAGGTACATACAATACATATGGGACTTTTTATAATCACATACAGATTCTATTCTAGATTCTGACATATGCATAGTACAAATAGTATTACACATAGACATTACATGTATGGTACATATAGGGAATATAATATATATATATATATATATATATATATATATATATATATATATATATATATATATATATATATATATATATATATATATACACACACACACACACACACACACTATGGTCTCCCCCATGGTTGTTAAGGTGTTGCTAGGCTGCTGCTATGATATCCAGGGTGTTGCTAAGGTGCTGCTAGGCTGTGGCTATGGAATCCCTGTGGTTGTTGAGGTGTTGCTTGGTTGCTGCAATGGTTTCTTATGTGATTGCTAAGGTGTTGCTAGGCTGTTGCTATGGTCTCTCAGGTGGTTGCTAAAGCGTTGCTGGGCTCCTGCTATGAAAACCAGGGGGTTGTTAGGCCATTGTTACGGATTCCCTGTGATTGTTGAAGTATTCCTCAGCTGTTGCTATGGTGTCCCAGGTGGCTGTTAAGGTGCTGCTAGGCTGCCGCTATTATATCCAGGAGGTTGCTATGGTGCTGCTAGGCCGTTGCTATGGAATCCCAGGTGGCTGCTAATATGTGTGTATATTTATGCACTTGTAAGTGACAGATATCCTTTTTTTTTTACATGCAATCAATCCCAAATGCACACAGTACGATCTATAAACAGTAGGAAAAAAGCATAGAATAATAAAACGAAGAACATTAAGAAGCCGCTCTGTAATTTCCTGTTAGATTCGACTGTAACTTTGCGCTCTGTGGTTTTGCACAGTGCTGTATATTAATACTGCTTTTATATTTATATCGATTCATACTGTTTTGAAAACACAAGGTAAGGGAACTGATATAAATACAGTAATTACAGCGCATGAAGCCGCAGTCTACACGCGGCGTTAAACATTTTAAAAGTAGGTTGCTAAAACTGACTCACCTTCTGAAACTCTAATCTTACACACACACTCACACACTCACACACTACCTCTGCATACCTTCCTCTCCTGGATTACTCATACTGAAACATCTTTGTACCTACTGTGAGCTTGGGACATTCACACGTAACCTCAGCCAACCTCACTCTTCCGTTTGCAGGCGCACAGCGAGGAAGTTGTTCGCTGCTCAAACGTGTCTGCAGATGAATCTCCCTTTAAACCAGCTACGACTTCTCTGTCAAACCTAATAACCGCACTGATCGCTGACCACACGCTGTGAAACTGACCGGCGTGCTGCACCACTGAGGGGAGTCTTGTGTGCGTGTGTAGTCCCCCCGACTGTCGTCCCAGAAATCCCAAACCAACCCACGCGCCGCTGGGGGACTTCACGAGCACTTCTCAAAAGGCAGGCCAACAACCTTTTACCAACAGCTGCACGCATTACTGTTACCACACACAAAGCTAGATCAGATTAGATTATAATCTCACTGCAGCTCACTGCACACGGACGTTACAGGTTATAGCCTCTCACTGCATCGCAATTATACCTTATAATCTCTCTAATATCTGCTACTACACGCAGGTATATTATAGCATATCTAATAATCTCTCATCCTATAGTACCACAGTTACATTTGCTATTATATGCATACTATAGCTCATTACACACAGATAAATGCCATTAAGGGTTATAATCTCTCAGACACTGTATCTCACTGCATGCCGACAAATGACTTTACAGGTTATAATCTCTCGCTGTTATTACTTCTAGATAAATGATGTTTTATAATCTCTCTTTATCTCACTTGTTAGTAGACATAGCTAAAGAGTATTACATCATAACCTCGCATTGGCTTTTAGCTGTTATTACATGTACATTACAACTTATAGCATGAAGCTAAATTGCATTAGAGGTTATAATCACTCATTGTTATTACATGAAGCTAAACTGTGTTTCGTAATCTCTCGTTATCTCACTTGTTACTAAACATAGCTCAAGTGTATTACATCTTATAACCTCGCATTGTCTTTCAGTTGTTATTACATGTACATTACAGCTTATAGCATGTAGCTAAATTACATTACTGGTTATAATCTGGCTATAAACTTGTTATTACATGCAGTGACAGTATTATAGTTTGTAATCCTACATTGTCTTTCTCTAACAGTTACGCTCATTATTACATGTACGTTACAGCTCATAACACGCAGCTGAGGTAACATTACAGGTTATAATCCCTCCCTGTTGTTACATGTAGCAAAACTATGTCTTATAATCTAATTATCTCATTTGTTACGTAGCTAAAGGACATTTTATCTTACAATCTCCCTTTTTATTAGGAGTTGCACTCATTACATCGACATTTTAGACAATATACACAATAATCTCTCACTGTTATTACAGCTCATAATCTCTTAATAGCTATGCTTGTAACTTGGCCTATGACATACAGCTAAAGCCACTGCTGAGCATCAATGGGCAATAAGGGCACAGCTGCTCGGCCAGTGCGGCTCAGTTCAGGTACGGCTGACGGACTTTATCCATTACACTGGTGGTCACCAACCCAGGCCTGGATATCTACTGACCTTCTTTCAGGTTTGGACCCAAATCCAACACACTTGACTGTCATGAACGGAAAAAGCAAATCACATCACTTAAGCCAAACAGGACGGAAGTTAAGGGATGTTTCTTGTGGGCAACGCTCCAGGGTTTTTTTTTAGATTCCTATAGGAATCACATTGAAATTCCTGTCGTATAGAACTGATAGCACTTCAATCGTTCCCTACAGCAAAACACACTAGTTGCTCTAATTTAACGAGCAGAAGCGCATTGCTATATAATGCATGATTCTTGCATTGTGCTCTATAGCAATATGTATTAATTGTCCCAGTTTACTGTAATATTCTTATAGAAAGTGCATATAAATTCTTAATATTTACATATGTAAAGTGAAATGTCCCAAATGATTCCTAAAATGTCCCAAATGATTCCTCCAGGCAACCTACAGAAATCTAAGGGCGGTTTTTCAGACTTATTTTCTCATTAATATTGCAACTGCAATTAAAACTGCGATTATTTTCTATAAATTAATGCTCAGCCCTATTTTTTTGACCAGAAAGTCCATATACATCATATTCTCCGGCTTGAGGTTTGACCCCTGAATACAGTGTGCGCGAGTGCGAAGTTGTGGTTCTGATGGCGCAACACTTGGGGGTTTGGTTGGATCTAATTGGTCTAGCTTTCCTACAGGCAGTTCACAGGCTCTGAGTTATTTGGGCAAATTTCCCATTTTTAATAATGCAGGCTGTAATAAACTGCAGCTCTTGTGATTCAAAAACTGCATTTTGTTAAACTGCGATTTCAGCTTAAAAATAATTCATTTTTCCACCCTAATATTTCATCTAAATTACTTGTGTAATATACAGATTGCACTGTAGCTGTAATAACCCGCATAATCTGCTTTACTGGTGTACACCCCTATAGTAAACAATACGGAATACAAAGTACGGGAAACTAAAGCGAAAGTAAGGTGAGTGCCCCTCGTTAGATCCAGCAGGAATCATACAGAAATCCCTCTATTACTGCAGTAATATCTATAACACCTGTGTAGTGCTGTGCTGCAGAGGAATAGATGCCTATAGGAACGCTGTAGAAAGTTCTGGACTATTACAAACCCATATAATCTATATCACTTGTGATGCTCCCTCCTGTAAACTAAAACGTCAAAGTGAATCAAAGTGATTCCAGCATCCTTCAGGTATTACAATATAATCTATAACGCTATATCGTCCTACACTAAACAGTTAGAACGGTTAGTCTCCTGTTGACTTTCATAACTCCTTGTATTATTACATTATTACGGTTTCGTTTTCATAAAACCAGGATAAGCACTGTTCTGGAGCGAGCGTTTAAATATAAATCCCACCAGTTTTTCGAAACGTCTGCATATTTCAGTGTGTGAGATGTAAACAGAGAGATCCAGAGGGTTTGGCGTGAAATGGTTCAGATTTCCTTACAGTGGTGGTGATGGGAACCAGGGGTCGCCATGACTACAACACAGATATAGACATTCTGTTCACTATCCAAAACCACCAGTGTGCCAACACGAGTCTTCCGAGCTTTTCTATGGAATATCAATGATGGTAAAATAGCCAACAAGTTGTCTTTGGGGACTATTTTGCCCCACAACGCCCTGCATATTACGTAGCCCTCCGCCATGAACAGATTTTAAGGCCAAAATCTTCTCAAAACTAACATAAAACAGCGTCTCAGTCATCAGGCAATGTGTTCACATCCATTGCCTGCAGTAACTTTCTGTGTGGGGGGGGGGGGGCTTTTAGAGGCGGACGTCTGGTTCCTACCACCACCGCTGCGCACAGATCTGACTCTGCAGGTTTTTCTAAAAATGGAGCATTTCACAACACACCACTCTGACTGAACTTTGTTTACCTCTTAACCATTTAATTATGGGGAACTTTTGAAAAATTGGCTGGAGTTCCTCTTTAATGTGTACCTTCCATCCCGCGGAGCTGTTGCTGTCCCCCTTGTCCCTGAAGTAAGGCACACTCTTCACCATCCACTCGTAGATCTGACTCAGGGTGAGGCGCTTCTCAGGGGAGCTTTCGATGGCCCTGGTGATCAAATCCGCGTAGCTCATGTTGCCCCAGGCGTTTCTACGCGAAGAGCTGCTCTTCCTCTGCCCGGAAAGAGGCACCTGTTGCTGCTGCTGCTGCTGCGGCTGCTGAACCAGCCTGGGGCTCTGCTGGGGCTGCTGGGGCTGCTGGTGGACGCAGCCTTCCGGACACGGGAAGCCACTGCACGGCACAAACCCCTTCCCATCCTCCGGGTAGTCCTCCGTCTCTTCCAGCAGGCTCAGGCTGCTGATAAAGTCCACATTGCCCGGCTCCTGCTTCACCGAAGGCGCCGGGGAGGATGTGCTCGAACCGCCCGGCTCGCTGAGGTCCGGTCTCGGCAGCGGCCAAGTGCAAGAGCGCGGCCGGGAAAGAGGCTCGAAGTCCGGGTCGAAATCGACCAGCTGCCGCTGCTCGGCCATGGCGAAAACTGAAGCTAGAGCGAGTGAATTTCCGCAGCTTTTCACCCAAACTAAGAGCAACTATGCATGGCTGGTTTCCCTCAAACCTTCTCTGGAAAAAAGTAGGTGTTTCTGTTTTGGAGCCGCTCAGTGATGCGGAGCTCTCACCATGCTTCAGCTTTCGGAGTGAGTTTAGTTGTAGAAGCGGCGTAAACTGACACCATCCGCAGCGCCGACCACGCCCACTCCTGAGCAGAGCGTCCAATCACGCGCGTCATATTTGCATATCCCCGCCCCGCTGCATACTCAACCACCTGTTGATTTCCTTTCTGTTTAGCGATATTTCAAAGATTCCAGCAAACAAATCTTCAAAAGATTGCACATTTCCAGGGAAAATCCACCCGTTTTTCACAAGTTCTACACGATTAAAAGATTGTGATGTTAAGAAAGTCATTCAGAGCGGTTTGGAGTGAATATTTGTTTTTACAGTGGTGGTGATGGGAACCAGACGTCCCCTTCTAAAAGCTCCCTCACAGAAAGTTCCTACATGAAATGATCACTAAAACTGTTTCAGTGAGACTTTTATACGTATTTTAATCCATTTATTTTAAAGGGGCACAGGCTATTTCAGCATTCCATATAAGCTCAGAAGACTCGTGTAGGTTCTCTGGTGGTTCTGGATGGTAAATAAAGTGTCTATATCTGTGTTGTAGTCATGGCGACGCCTGGTTCCCATCAGCACCACTGTAAAGTCGTCTGAACCATTTCACACCAAACCCCTCTGACGAACATCTCAGTGGCTGAATTTTTTACAAATGGGTGGAATTCCCCTTTAAGCATTAGTAAACAGTCCCATTAAGCTGTCCTTATAAATTTCTCCAAAGTTTAGAAGTTAGGAAGTATTTAGAAATCAACATGAAAGCAGGTACGAAGCAAACAAACCCCTAAAACTGGATCTTCTGAGGTCAGCACGCCAAACTAACATTTTTATGAAGATTACTGACTGACTGTCATGTTTTAAAGCAGACCACAGATTGAAGATGGACTGTATATTAAGATTTAGGTCACTAGGGAGCGCCATAAGCCACCAGCCCTGCATTACTAGAAGAGCAGACTACACCTGGTGGACATTGAAAGATCTACATTCCCAAATGGAAGTGAAAAAGGAACACAGTCCTGCTCTCGAAACAACTGTAAATTAGGCCTAATTCACCACGTGAAAGACTTCTTGCTCTACACATGGAAAAGGCAGTTTTCAAGCCGCGTGGACCTTAGAAGACGCTGGCATGCAAACCTAAAAGGGAATTCCAGACATTTAACTAAATGGTTAAAATGTCAACAAAGTCATTCAGAGTGGTTTGGTGCGAAACGCTCCGTTCTAGATACACTTGCTCACAGTGGTGGTGATAAGAACCGAACGTCCACCTCTAAAAGCTCCCTCACGGAGAATCCTTACATTAAATGGTTAAGAATTTACGGCCTGATGCCCAAAACATGGTTTGACAATAGTTTTGGGATAAAGTTTTGGAGTAAAACACATTTTTAAAGTCCATTCATAGTGGAAGGATACATCTGGGGTGCTGTGAGGCAAAATAGTCCCTGAAGACAACTTTTTTTTTTTTTTCAGATTTATCACTATTTTACCATAATCAACATTCCATATAAAACTGCTTATAAAAAATCTTTTTTTATTTAAAAAAAATTTAATTTGAGCTATGTTAATTAGGTCCTGGGTCATATTTGTGCTACCCAGCACAAAACCGTAAATAAAGTCAGAAGAAATCAAATATTACTGTTAATCGTCCAATAAACCAGTTTAATTCTTTACATGTAAACTCTCTGCAGCACAAAGAAACAAACACTGTCAGAACACATACTGTCCCAGCGGTCCTTCACCGTCGAGCACTGAGAAGCACCGGGCCCCTGCTAAAAAGTCCAGTGTGTGGTCATAAGCTGGAACGTGTTGGTCAGATGCGGATGGTGTAGGAGTCGGAGTGTGTGACGTAGCGGACCCAGCGCTGCGACATCCCCGGCTGGGTCGGTGAGAGCCGGAGGAAGCGGATCTGGAGTCCCGTACAGGTCTGTTTGGGCAGCTCAAAGCTCATACTGACCGGCCCCACCTCCAGGAGAGAGGCGGAGCTAAGACTCGGAACCTCCACCTATACAAACAAACAGCACTCAGGGTCAACATTATGGATGTCTGAGTGCATTTCAGTGTTCAGTACCAACAGTCAGTTAGAATGGACAGTACTAATGTGTACTGAATAATATCGGAAAAGAACAGAAATCCCACAGACGCAAAATACTCCTATAATAGGAGCCAATGGCTGTCATTTTAAGGTCAGTCCATTTTAGACCCCGAGTCTGAATCATAAACATGCCTTTTTAGATACTATTTCTATTTAACTCTACTCAGCCAACTCTAAAGGGTCTGAACGAGTCTCCATATTTCAGTCCAGCATTCTCATAAATACAGAAATTACACATTATTTTTATAGCCATTACTGAATAATTCATAGTACATAACCACTAATGTACTATTTAATAGTTACTGAAAAATTTACAGTAGATGCTGAATAATTCATAGTAGACACTGAATGATTCATAGCAGATACTGAATAATTCATAGTAGATACTGAATAATTCATAGGAGACGCTGAATTATTCATAGCAGATGCTGAAAAATTCATGGCAGATACTGAATAATTCATAGACAATATGGAAAAATTCACAGTAGACACTGAATAATTCATAGTAGATACTGAATGATTCACAGTAGACACTGAATAATTCACAGTAGACACTGAATAATTCATAGTAGACACTGAATAATTCATAGTAGATACTGAATGATTCACAGTAGACACTGAATAATTCATAGCAGATACTGAATGATTCATAGTAGATACTGAATGTTTCACAGTAGACACTGAATAATTCATAGTAGATACTGAATAATTCACAGTAGACACTGAATAATTCATAGTAGACACTGAATAATTCATAGCAGATACTGAATAATTCATAGTAGATACTGAATGATTCACAGTAGACACTGAATAATTCATAGTAGATACTGAATGATTCATAGTAGACACTGAATAATTCATAGTAGACACCGAATGATTGATTGTAAGTATTATCATATACATTTATGAGGAATTTTTACAGATTACCAGTTAAGCTGCTCAGAGCAAACCCTACATTAACTGTATTCAGTGTTACCTTGAACAGAGCAGACAGCTGAGCGCCTCCAGGGAATCGTGGGATTGACCACAGAATGGCCTTATTTTTAAGCTGCAGCTCCGCCGTCTGGTCAGGACTGCTCAGCTCCTGGGACAGACTGAACAGAGAAAAGCATATGAAGGTACAGCGATGTTATAATACAGAGGTTTCCCTTTTTATGGTGGCTCAGAAATGCTTTGATAGCGAGCTTTTTTAAGATATTAAAAAAAGGCTAAATTTACATCATTCAAATTTCCACGTTAATATATTACATCAATTAAATTTCTGCCAAATTTCAAGTAAACCAAAAGACAGAACTGCACTTAAGTAACATATTTCATTCAAGCAAGTTCAGGGAGTTTCTTTTCAGTGTGGTGAGCCGTCTCATTTTTTTAGACACGTGATGGATATGGTGATATGGATGTGTTATAATTGTGTACCTTAAAGAACCCTTTGGGACGGGCACAGTAACCGAAACATTCAGGGCGGTGCTGCAAAAACAGAGTTTAATTAGACAAACTGCGGTAAATGAATGAACTTTAAACTCTTTCAGTAAGAACAAAATAAATTAACCATACAAAACACATTCTGGCAACTTTCGTGCCCACAAACTTTGTCGTACGGCTCATCTCAAGCTGAATTTGCACGATAAACACTTGCAGTGCAGTATATTGTACCTTTTGGGGGGCAAGTCGCAGCGCAGTTTGAGGAAGATTAATAACCTACAGGGACAGACGGTGAATGTTAAGCTATTTTTCTCAGAAGCTTCTGCGTCAGCGATGATTTCTGAGTGTGCGGCAGATCACAGTCAGTGTACCTGCTCCCGTAATCTTTCTCCACCGTGGGGAAGAGGCGGAACGGCGGCGCGCAGGGCAGCTCGTCGCTCAGCTGGTACTGCATCAGAGTTTGCTGAAGCACAAACAAACACGATGTCAGATTCTTTTGAACAAGAGGTTTTGTTCAATTTCAGTACAGAAATGTAGTTAAACTGACACTTCATAACGCGCTCTTTACAAAACTGAAAGAGCTCTCTCTCTCTCTCTCTCTCTCTCTCTCTCTCTCTCTCTCTCTCTCTCGCTCTCTCTCTCTCTCGCTCTCTCTCGCTCGCTCGCTCTCTCTCTCTCTCTCTCTCTCTCTCTCTCTCTCTCTCTCTCTCGCTCTCTCTCTCTCTCTCTCTCTCTCTCTCTCTCTCTCTCTCTCGCTCTCTCTCTCTCTCGCTCTCTCTCGCTCGCTCTCTCTCTCTCTCTCTCTCTCTCTCTCTCTCTCTCTCTCTCGCTCTCTCTCTCGCTCTCTCTCTCTCTCGCTCTCTCTCGCTCGCTCGCTCTCTCGCTCTCTCTCTCGCTCTCTCTCGCTCTCTCTCGCTCTCTCTCTCGCTCTCTCTCTCGCTCTCTCTCTCGCTCTCTCTCTCGCTCTCTCGCTCTCTCTCGCTCTCTCTCGCTCTCTCTCGCTCGCTCTCTCTCTCTCTCGCTCGCTCTCTCTCTCTCTCTCGCTCGCTCTCTCGCTCGCTCGCTCTCTCTCTCTCTCTCGCTCGCTCTCTCGCTCGCTCTCTCTCTCGCTCTCTCTCGCTCTCTCTCTCTCTCTCTCTCTTGCTCTCTCTCTCTCTCTCTCGCTCGCTCTCTCTCTCTCTCGCTCGCTCTCTCTCTCTCTCGCTCGCTCGCTCTCTCGCTCTCTCTCTCGCTCTCTCTCTCGCTCTCTCTCTCGCTCTCTCTCGCTCTCTCTCGCTCTCTCTCGCTCTCTCTCTCGCTCTCTCGCTCTCTCTCGCTCTCTCTCTCGCTCTCTCTCGCTCTCTCTCGCTCTCTCTCGCTCTCTCTCGCTCGCTCTCTCTCTCTCTCGCTCGCTCTCTCTCTCGCTCGCTCTCTCTCTCTCTCTCTCTCGCTCTCTCTCGCTCTCTCTCGCTCTCTCTCTCTCTCGCTCGCTCTCTCTCGCTCGCTCTCGCTCGCTCTCTCTCGCTCTCTCTCGCTCTCTCTCTCTCTCGCTCGCTCTCTCTCGCTCGCTCTCGCTCGCTCTCTCTCGCTCTCTCTCGCTCTCTCTCACTCTCCTTCTCTCTCTCTCACTCACTCTCGCTCTCCTTCTCTCTCTCTCTCTCTCTCTCTCGCTCTCCTTTTCTCTCTCGCTCTCCCTCTCTCTCCCTCTGTCTCTCTCTCCCTCTCTCTCCTTCTCTCCCTGCACTCTGTAGTTCTACAGTTACAGACTGTAGTCCATCTGTTTCTCTGATACTCTGTTACCCTGTTCTTCAGTGGTCAGGACCCCCATGGACCCTCACAGAGCAGGTACTGTTTGGGTGGTGGGTCATTCTCAGCACTGCAGTGACACTGACGTGGTGGTGGTGTGTTAGTGTGTGTTGCGCTGGTCTGAGTGGATCAGACACAGCAGTGCTGCTGGAGTTTTTAACACCTCAGTGTCGCTGCTGGACTGAGAATAGTCCACCAACCAAAAACATCCAGCCAGCAGCGTCCTGTGGGCAACGTCCTGTGGGCAGCGTCCTGTGACCCCTGATGAAGGACTAAAGGATGACCAACACAAACTGTGCAGCAGCAGATGAGCTGTCGTCTCTGACTTTACATCTACAAGGTGGACCGACAAGGCAGGAGTGTCTAATAGAGTGGACAGTGAGTGGACACAGTGTTTAAAAACTCCAGCAGCACTGCTGTGTCTGATCCACTCGCACCAGCACATCACACTCTAATACACCACCACCACCATGTCAGCGTTACTGCAGTGCTGAGAATGACCCACCACCCAAATAGTACCTGCTCTGTGGGGGTCCATGGGGGTCCTGACCACTGAAGAACAGGGTAACAGAGTATCAGAGAAACAGATGGACTACAGTCTGTAACTGTAGAACTACAGAGTGAAGCTATACGGTCAGTGGAGCTGATAAAGTGAGGTGGTCAGAATGTCCTGCCTGACCGGTGTGTACGTATATACATGTCGCTGCTGTCAGAACAAAACCTTGCATCTCCAAAATGGTGGTAACTTTATAGGAGCAGTAAAAAAACATACTTTAACTTTTAATGTAAGTCAATGGAACCAGACGTTATTCCCAGTAATTCCGGGCTGTTTCTTTTGGTCCATTCATCATGAAATTTACTAAACAAAGAGCAACACATGCATTCAAATTATGTCAAAAACTGAAGGTTTAGATCCGAGAGCAGCTTTCAGTTAATGTTTTATGAATGGCCTGATTAAAATGATCCTGAATTACTTAAAAACCATGTTCAGTTAATTTCCACTTAATTTCTTCTTTATTTTGGAGATTTAGAGGTTTGGTCATGACAGCGACAACATATATAATACAAATGGGGCTTATTAACACTACATTGATACGTACCTCTCCTTGGCTGGGGCAAACTTTCAAAATCCTGTAAGTATCAAATTCATCGAGTTTTACAGCCTGGTGGAAACTGCACTCATCAACCCTCACAGCTGTTCCATAACCTGGCAGAGAGAGAATCTGAATGAATGAATGAATGAATGAATGAATGAATGAATGAAGCCCTGATCGAGCTCAGAAACAGTTCAGTGCTTCGTGGGCATTCACTCCTACCTCTCAGCTGAGACCTTCCTATACTGAACTCCTCATTCAGCCCGATCCTCATCTCTGCACAACGACAACAACAGGTGTGAGAAACTCGGCAGAATAACATAATAACGCTGGTATTTGATGCTTCAAGTGCTTCATTTTAAAAACATGTTGGTTCCCAAACCTGAACACGTTGGAAGATAACATTTTACCCTGATCTCTCCCTCAACATCGGCTTTCATCAGAACGCCCTGGAGAAGAGGATAAGCAGACAGACACGATTAGTAACTGCTGAAGCCTCCGTCTGGTTCTCAGAGACAGTGCTGGGCACGAAATCGCCCTGCTGCACTCACGTTGGAGCCGATAACCACAGAGAGCCGCTCCACCACGTCCACAAAGATCTCATTCTTTCCGCCCTGCAGACACACAAATACATACACAAGACAAGCATTATACTGCTTCTTTTTTTACACGTTTTCTCTCTAATTTAATCGAAACCAGCCACCGCTTCTTATCGAACTGCTGCTCACACAATGTCCCGGGACAGCCGAACGCGCTCGGAGGAAAGCGCCAACCGCCAGATCTGATATATCAGCTAACAAACGCCTGCGCTGACCAGCATCACACTGACTGATGGGTGGGCCATCCTGCCCACCCAGAGAGAGGTTGCAGCATCACCAGGGATCGAACTCACAAACTTAGACGGTTGCATCACTCGGGAATTATACTGCTTATATTGCAATGAATTCAACAAAGCGCCATCGCAGGGCAGTTGCTGGGCATCCTGCAAGAGATTCTGTGCGTAATTAAGTAAGAAATGGAAGAGGGAAATGGGGTTGAAAATAAAATCAATCTTTTTGAGAAAACACAGGTCTCTGAAACTGATCTTTAGCTTTAGGAGCTGCTTTAGAAACTTGCCTCAGACTTTTATCCAACAGTTTGGATTAAACTGGATCCAAAGCACAGTGCAGAGGCTCATGCTGGGTGTTTTGAGGCAAATTATTTTACCATCAACATCACATATAAAACTCAGACAACAACATGTAGGTTCACTGGTGGTTTTGGAAGGTAAATGAAGTGTTGCAGTCACGGCTGCTCCCTGGTTCCTATCACCACCTCTGTAAAGAAATCTTTACACCTCAGCGTCCTGTGGGCAGCGTCCTGTAGGCAGCGTCCTGTGACCCCTGATAAAGGACTAGAGGATGACCAACACAAACTGTGCAGCAGCAGATGAGCTGTCGTCTCTGACTTTACATCTACAAGGTGAACCGACAAGGTAGGAGTGTCTAGTACAGTGGACAGTGAGTGGACAGTGAGTGGACACAGTGTTTAAAAACTCCAGCAGTACTGCTGTGTCTGATCCACTCGCACCAGCGCAACACACTAACACACCACCACCACGTCACTGTTACTGCAGTGCTGAGAATGACCCACCACCCAAACAGTACCTGCTCTGTGAGGGTCCATGGGGGTCCTGACCACTGAAGAACAGGGTAACAGATGGACTACAGTCTGTAACTGTAGCTGATAAAGTACACAGTGAGTGTAGACACAAGGTGGTTTTACTGAAGTGGCTGGCTGGCGTCTGTCTTCTCCATGAACATCATTCATGTTAATGTGACCTCTTTCAGCAAGACGAAAGCCGGTCCTACCTGTTCGCTGCGATGGGACATGATGGGGCGAGTGGCTGCAGTGCTGGGAGCAACTTTACTCTGCTGGGTCTCCGCTCCGAACTACAGCAGAAAAAAACAGGATGGGCCTTAAAAGGACGCTCGGAAGAAAGTGAGCAAGTACAATCATCGCTACATGATTCGCTACATCGCTACATGTTTACGCAACTACACCGGTCCTGCAACCGGTCTCTTCAGTGAGTTAAACAAAGACAACTACCTTCTAGTGATGTAACTTGAAGGTGGAAGGAGGGTTTGAAAAACGACGCCTGTTTGTTGATTTTTGGGGGTGGGCTTATTTGAAATACTCATTTTTGTCACTTAACAATACTAATGTAGATGTGTTGCTTCCGTTTGGCTTCTTTTCTCTGACTGTGAGTGTAAAAAACTCGTCTCTGGTGTCCATTTACTGTCAAATAAAGACAGAATCTCTGCTTTCTTTATGATTCTGTTCAACAGCCGAGTCGAAACTGACACTAATGCTTGCTTGGTTGTATTTCGCAGCCTATAAATCAGTGGCTAGACTGGCAGACAGGACTGGTTGACACCACAGGGATCACCAAAGGTTCTATGATGTACCTGCATAATGCATGCTGGGTACTGCATTTAGAAAACACTGATGAACAGAAAGATGGAAATGATCTAAAATCTTGCTCAAGGTCACCTCAGTCATGGACTGTCGGCGCTGGGGATCGAACCGGTAACCTTCCGGTCACAGGGCCAGGTCCAATCACTGTTGATTATTTCAAGTAAACTGAATGTATTTGGAGGTTTTTTCAGCGTGAAGAGGTTTAGAAGAGAACGGCAGCACATTCTTACCAGCCCAACGTTGCTGAGGTCAAACAGACTGAAGGGCTTGGAGGTGACCGCCTCCGTCTGGATGAAGTTTTTCAGTATATCGGTGGAGGTTGTCTGTATGTAGCCATAGTCCTAATAGTCCAAAAGAGCTTCCAGTGAGGCAATAACAAATGGAAAAAGGAAAAAGACAACTGGAAGCAACCAGTTTTGGCCATAAACATATTTTTTTGCAAGATGAATGGAAAAACGTTTGCCTAACACTCACCACCATCTCATCCAGGAGCTCGTAAATCAGAGCAAAGTTCATCCGGACAGATTTCTCGCACAGACTGCCGCAGTAGTCCTTGGTCAGAGCTGCAAGCCTGAAAGACATTTAACACCAGCAAAGACAGCAAGACATCATCTCTTCCATGAAAACGGCAGATCTGAAACATTTTCACTGCACGCAAACCAGACAGCCGACTTTACAGTGGTGGTGATGGGAACCAGGCGTCGCCATGACTACAACACAGATATAGACACTTTATTTACCATCCAGAACCACCAGAGAACCTACACGAGTCTTCTGAGTTTATATGAAATGTTGTATGTGAAATATTGATAAATCTGGAAATAATAAGTCTCCCCAGGGACTATTTGGCCCCACAGCGCCCTACACTGCAAAGTTATCTTCTTAAGTAAAATGATTCTAAATATAGCCAAGAAATGCAATATTTCTCCTGTTGAGATTGTTGTAAGCTTGATTCAAGATTATTTACCTTTTTTCTAGACATTTCCTACTTGTTTTAAGTAGATTTTAGTGGCAGGTATTTTGGCTTGTTGTAAGAATTGTGCTTGAAACCAGCAAAGCTGTCTACCAGTATAGTGAGATCATTTCACTTAATAAAAGCACTTAAAACAAGTGAAAAATGTCTAGAAATGACCTGGATACTCTTAAAATAAAGCACAACCACCTTAAAATGAGAAATATTAGACGCATCAACAAGATTTAAGATTTTGTGCGTCCCTCAGCCATGAATGGATTTAAGAAAGAACGTTCCAGCCTCAAATCTGCTCTCGTGTCACAAAACAAGGCGTCAGTCATCAGGCAGCGAGAAGCTTTTAGAGGGGGACGTCTGGTTCCTATCAGCACCACTGGGAACAGTTCTGACTCAGTAAGTTTCTCCAGAACGGCGCATTTCACACCGAGCCGCTCTCAACGACTCCGTTTATTTCCTGCCAGTTTAGTTTAGAGGAATTTTTGATGGAACGCTCCTTTAACTTTAAATCTAGGAGACTTTATTCGTTATAAACTTTGGACTTTTTCTATCGACCGTTCATCAAAATGCTCCGACAGCAGCAACGTGCATGCGGCATACAAACCCTGAAGGTGTCTGTTATTCACCTGTTGAGAAACTCGATGACGGTAAAGGGAGAGGCGTTTGTCTTTGTAGAAGCCACCCAGTAGAGCCCACCCTGCCTGACGTGAATGAAATTCAGATCTTTATGACTCTGAAAAACAGAGAAGACCCGGAGGGCACAACTGTTAGTTCATAATTCACAGTTACAGTGCAAGTCCAGTACAGTCAAATAATCCCAAACGAACACATTACCATGACTACCGGAGGCTGGTCTCCGCTCAGCGCTGTCACCATCTCGAAGAAAACACTGACAGCGTCTTTGTCTGCTTCCCCGCGGACTGAATCAGAGGGTCAAGCACAACACATAGGCAGAAACACTCAGAGTAACCTCAACATGAAAACCTGGCATTTATCGCCATGTCCACTTCCATCCAGCTCCCAACACACCTGGGCAGGTAAACAGTGTTCTCGACAAGACATTTTACTGGGGAGCAAACAAGTGAGATACGGTCAGCGCAGTTACAGGGGAAATCCATAAAAGCTGCAAAATTCAAGGCTTGAGCGATTCGGTGTGAAACGGTTCAGACGTCTTTACAGTGGTGGTGATGGGAACCAGACGTCGCCATGACTACAACACAGATATAGACACTTTATTTACCATCCAGAACCACCATAGAACCGTTAAACGCTTCAGACGTCTGGTTCCTATCACCACAACTCTGACTCTGTGAGTTTCTATAGAACAAAGCGTTTCACACCGAACCACTTCGAATGACTCTGTTCAACTCTTCACCCTTTAGTTATGCAGGAATTCTGGAAAACTGTGCGCCACTGTTCTCTCTGGAAGAACACAGGTTCCTGGTGAAAGGAACCC
>NC_051228.1:2188054-2250554 GCF_015220715.1 Pygocentrus nattereri
CCATTTTCTGTACTAAAGAACCCTTGAAGAACCATCATTTGTAGGAGTGGATAGTAGTAGGTTCTTCTGGAATTGAACAATGAGATACAGACGTGCTTTTCACCTGGAAAAGCTTGTTTACGGTTCATAATTAGACCTTAAAGCCACGGATGCACTTTCCAGGGCACATGCACACTGGTTCTACCTTCATACATAAAAGAAATGCACCTGCGTAGAACCTTTATTTCAGTGCTGACGTGGTTCTCTGTCAGTTGAACCGTGCACACTAATGCTTTTATTACACAGGCTTAATTAAACTGTGCATGACTTTCATACTTAATATATTCCTGATCAGTCTGTTATTAATGCCGTAGCTCTAATTTTAAGCCTCCTTACACAGACAAGACCTCAGACGTCGTAAGCTACTGCTGCGGCTGTACAAAGGCAGATGTTTACGCAAGAAAGTACAGCTGTTTCTCCAGGCCGAAGGGTTTAATTTTGCGCCTCGACCACTTTATCCTTTAAACACAGGGGCTATTCTCCAGCCCCCATACCTGCTTACACACATCTGAACTATCCGTCAAAGTGGACAGCAGGCAGGGTGAAGCTGCGTCCACCCAATATTTGCTTTTATGAGATGATTTACAGCACAAGCTTCAGCGGTGAAAACCAGAAAAATGCACTATTAAACTGCATCCTCAGTGAAGAGGACAGCGTACAGGCCTGTCGAACATGATTAATAATGATAATAAATGGTTCAAAATTCAAATGCAAGCTCATTTTTTGGGTCTTTTGGGCCTTGATTTAATGCCTTGCTCGTCCACGTCGCGTCTGTTCACTGTGGGGGGCTACAAACTCGCTTTTTACAAGCAGTTCAGCTCTGTTTGAACTCAGACTTTCATTATTTTGAACCTTCCGAGCCAGACAGCATGCGGATTTTGGTGAGGCCAAAGCTGAGGGGAGACCCAGCTGGGGCTTCTGGCAGGAGGAGGGGCTGGTAGGATGGGAGGAGCAACACAGCCTCCACAGCCAGTAAGAATAGCAGTGTAATTAGCATAATTATTGGTTTTGTGTTGGATATTTAGTCCAGATTCCCGTTCTTACCGCTCATACCTGGGCACTGACACAGGAGCGCCAGCACAGGTAGGCCGCCTTGTTTAACTTGGGGATTTATTCATATTCAGAGTGATTGAGTTTTGATCAATAGCAGAGGAACACCACAGCCAGGGAGGTAGTATCATACACTGGGTAACCGCTATTACAGAATATGGATGTCCAGCAACACATCACACTGTCATATTAGCTACGCAGCGAACGCAGAACACAGGCCTTTACACTGATCTGGGTTTAATTAGATAAAAGTACTAAAGCTTGTCCTAATTTTACTGGGAGTGTTTTACATTCTTATGTTTAAAGGTGTCGGAGATGAGCCCCTCGACGCCCATCGTCGGGACCCTGTCCTGTATCTTGATACTGCCGAGTAAGTTTGTACTTATATGACCTGTATCTGCCAGTGAACTCCAGCTGTGTGGTTTTAATCATATTTTTCCTGATTCAGCTCTTCTACAGGCCACATCTCTCACAAAGCTCACTGATAAAGGTAATGAGAGGATTTCTTACACACACACACACATACGCACACATACACACACACACACACAAATACACATCTACACACATACACTCTCACACACACACATACAAATATACATATACACATACACAAATACACACACTCACACACACACACACACATACACATACATACACACACTCTCTCACACACACACACACATACATACATACACACACACACACACACACATACACACACAAATACACATCTACACACATACACTCTCACACACACACACATACAAATATACATATACACATACACAAATACACACACTCACACACACACACACACACACATACATACATACACACACACACACACAAAAATGGACAAAAATTGTTTTTTTGTGGACAGCAGTGACGCTACATATATGTACACACACGTATATATATATATTTACACTCTCTTAAATGTGCCATGTGCAGCTGTAGTGCACAATATCCATTTATTTGATTATATTAACTTATCTTTTAGTTTGAAAATCAACAAAACCTAAAAACAATGTATTTTGATCAGGGCGCACAAACTTTTGCACACAACAGTGTGCATGAACTTTGAATGTTCTTATAAATCATCACCACAATTCACGCAAAAAAAACATCTGGATCTTTTTCACGTGACATTGTGTGCTACGCATGTAAATCTTGTGTCTCAGCGTCCGGTCAGTCTGTGACCGCAGTGAGCATCGACGCTGCCCGAGCCCACAGCTTCCTCGCCCACTCACGGCCCCGACGCGCAGGAGACCCCAAATGGTACCACAAAGACCCCAACTTCCAGTCCTACTACCGTTACTACAGCAGCATCGGACACACGGAGGGGGTGAGCAGACGAGTTTGCAGATTTACTAACATCTACACCGGTCAGGCAGGACATTCTGACTACCTCCTCGTTTCTACGCTCACTGTCCACTTTATCAGCTCCACTTACTGTATAGCTGCACTCTGTAGTTCTACAGTTACAGACTGTAGTCCATCTGTTTCTCTGATACTCTGTTACCCTGTTCTTCAGTGGTCAGGACCCCCATGGACCCTCACAGAGCAGGTACTGTTTGGGTGGTGGGTCATTCTCAGCACTGCAGTAACACTGACGTGGTGGTGGTGTATTAGAGTGTGCTGCACTGGTGCGAGTGGATCAGACACAGCAGCGCTGCTGGAGTTTTTAAACACTGTGTCCACTCACTGTCCACTCTATTAGACACTCCTACCTTGTCGGTCCACCTTGTAGATGTAACGTCAGAGACGACAGCTCATCTGCTGCTGCACAGTTTGTGTTGGTCATCCTCTGGTCCTTCATCAGTGGTCACAGGACGCTGCCCACAGGACGCTGTTGGCTGGATATTTTTGGTTGGTGGACGATTCTCAGTCCAGCAGCAACACTGAGGTGTTTAAAAACTCCAGCAGCACTGCTGCGTCTGATCCACTCAGACCAGCACAACACACACTAACACACCACCACCACGTCAGCATTACTGCAGTGCTGAGAATGACCCACCACCCAAACAGTACTTGCTCTGTGAGGGTCCAATTTTTTGTTTGAAAAAAAAGGCCAAGAATTTTACTTTAGCCAAATATCGATCACCTTCTTTATTGAATATTATTGTAATTGATTGTAGTTCAAACATTCCAAACTTCATGTGGTTGAATTGCCATTTTTCCCACCTACTTTTCACTGAAAGCCTTGTTTTCCTCCAAACAGCTGTACGAGGTTGACAAGATCAGGATGCTTTACCAGCAAATGCGCCACCTAGAGAACACCTACGGCCCGGAAGCCTCCAAATACCAGAACACTCTTGGCCTTCGGCTTCCCAAAAGCACTCCTCCGCCTCCGACCACCAAGCCCCCCCCACCCCCCACCATTCCTCCTCCAGCTCCTGCCCTGCTGCCTCACTCTCAGGTTGACGTTACCTACCTGTGCAACCCCAAAGACCCCCTCTGCAAGCCGCAAATAGTGTACCTGCCCACTGGGGCGGTCCCTGTTCTCTGTGATCCACGCTACCACCCAGCATGTAAGTTAACTGCGGCTAAAGAGGCCCCTTCTGCCCCAGTCAAGCCGGACACCCCCGTCCCCCCGCCGGCTAAAAAACCCATTGCCCACCAGCCTCCACCTCCAATAATCGTCAAAGGGATGGAGTATGACTGTGATCCCTATTGGGATCCGGATTGCCTGATTGACAACCCGCCCCGACCTGTGAAAGTTAGAAGCCCTGTGTTAGCGCAGCCCACAAAAGCCCCTGTCGTTCAAAAGGTGGAGAAGGAGCACGAAGAAGACGGTGACAGTCCAGCACCAGAAGACAAGAGCACCCTCTTCCACGACCCCTACGACTATCGCAGAGATCTTTACGACCCATACCTTTACGCTAATCCAGCCGATGATCCTCAGTAGCACTCTAGCATTGCGCCAGTCACTCTACCAACAAACTGCATGTGTCGACGTTTAAAAGAAGCCATGCAGAATATTAGAAAATATTATTGTTGCTTAAATAAAGTGCTTAAGCATCTTTTTAGTGCAGTATGCTTGATGCATCCGTCAATGGTGAAAACATTCATTAGCATTATTCGCTTATTTTAAAGAATAATTTGCGCACTTAAAGTCCCAGGAAAGACAGCGTGAAATATTATAGATTTTTTTTATGATACTAAAGTTGAATGTTATTTTAAACATACTGCAAAGTGTGAAATAAAAACAAAAATAAGACATAAACTTCGCAAAATGCTGCTTCAAAACGGCTAGTCAGGCCTCTCTGAGAAGTGTCTGGGTGTGGCCTAATATTCTAATGAGCATGCTTGATTGACATCCTTATGTCCAACGCTCGGACAGGGGTTACGAAACACTGGCATGACCAGTTGGACGAACGGATAAACACATGGACAACAGACAGATGAGCAAGCTTCATGGCTTCTTTAGGCCTGCTATAGGTTAGCTTTCGCTTGGTTGTTAGTGTCCTCTCACTCAAACAGAGAGACGCTGTAGCTCTTTTAAAGCTGTGGGGGTGGAAGTGACCACATCAGCCCATGAATGGCGAGGTTAAAGTTTACAAAGGTGCTACCCAAGATTAGGACCACCCACAATACATTGAGCAGGGGAATTTAGGCTAAATACATCGGTCATTTACTGGTCACTGGAACATTATTCACACTCTTTCTACATGTATTTTGTGGCCCAAAAGAAAAACAGCCAATGTGAAATAAAAGTTTCTTGGGGCTTTAAGTTAAGAATGCCATCGCTATCATTGCATATCATCTCTTCTGAGTTTTTTTTTTATTTTCATTATTATTGTTTTTTTCACATAATTTGAAAAGCCCAGCTGCTTTTTACATTGTGCGAACATTTCACGATGCATGGACCAAGATAAACAGTCCAGAATTGCTAAGAAATAAATCTTGTTACATTAATGAGCATTAATGTTTTGTAAGAACGCTGTCAAAATAAAAAAAACTGAACATTATTTAAATCTCTGTTTTATGTCTATTTATACAGTTGTGGCTGATAAAAACGTTAAATAGCTTTAAAGCTTATTTTATGAAACAATAACTGCACATTTAACCCGGTTAATGAAACCTGCCCACACACACACACACACACACACACACACACACACACACTGATTTTCTAGGCATTGATGGAAATAAAAGAGCCAAAGTGTGGAGAATTATTTTCAAAATTTCCACATAATTCAGTGTTTGAGGTGTAAACAAAGTTCATTCAGAGCGGTTTGGTGTGAAATGCTCTGTTCTAGATTAGCTTACCGAGTCAGAACCGTTCACAGTGGTGGTGATGGGAACCAGACGTCCCTCTAAAAGCTCCTACAGAAAGTTCCTACATGAACTGGTTCTGAATTCACTGCCTGGTGACTGAGACGCTGTTTTATGAGAGTTTAGAGAACTTCAACTCCATTCATGGTGGAGGGAGACATGCAGGGCGCTGTGCGGCAAAATAGTCCCCAAAGAAAACTCATTATTCCAGATTTTCCACTGTTTTCCATCATCAACATTCCATATAAGCTCAGAAGACTCGTGTAGGTTCTCTGGTGGTTCTGGATGGTTAATAAAGTGTTTATATCTGTGTTGTAGTCATGACGACGTCTGGTTCCCATCACCACCACTGTAAATGGGGAAATTTTTTTAAATGGGTGGAATTCCCCTTTAAACCCCAGCAACGTTTCAGTCTTAAAAGAAGGTGGTTCTTCGAGGGTTCTTCAGTCAAATAGAAACACTTCATCCTTAAATGGCTCTTCACGTGGTAAAATGGCTCTTCAGACTGATGGAGAATGTGTTGCATATGGTTCTAGATAGCACCAAAAAGGGTTCTGCTACTGTGTAAAGCTTGTATCAACAGAAGAACCCTTTTTGGTGCTATCTAGAACCATATGCAACACATTCTCCATCAGTCTGGAGACCCGCTTCACCGAAGACCCGTTTAAGCATGAAATGGTTCTATAGAGCTATAACACGTGGTTCTAAATAGAACCGTCCCCTTTACTAACCTTTGAAGAACCATATTTTTGTGAAAAACCGGCGAGAAACTCGCGTTTGACGTATTTCTCGTCTCTCTCTCTCTCGCTAACTGATCACGTCGTAATTAAGAGGAATAAAAGATTTAAATCTTCATTAAAGCGGCGTCAGCGCGTTCGAGCTGTGATTTGACGTCATTGATATTCCCTCCTCGCGCCGCTGCACGTTAAGGTAGCGTGGCCGAGCGGTCTAAGGCGCTGGATTTAGGCTCCAGTCTCTCTGGAGGCGTGGGTTCGAATCCCACCGCTGCCAAACACTTTTGACCACCAAGGAAAGCTTATAATAACACAGCAGCTCGCTGCTCTTATTATGAAGCCATGACACGAGATCAGAGCGTCTGAAAACACTGACCACCCACATGTTTCTACGCTCACTGTCCACTTTATCAGCTCCACTGACCGTATAGCTGCACTCTGTAGTTCTACAGTTACAGACTGTAGTCCATCTGTTTCTTTGATACTCTGTTACCCTGTCCTTCAGTGGTCAGGACCCCCATGGACCCTCACAGAGCAGGTACTGTTTGGGTGGTGGGTCATTCTCAGCACTGCAGTAACACTGACAGGGTGGTGGTGTGTTAGTGTGTGTTGCGCTGGTACGAGTGGATCAGACACAGCAGTGCTGCTGGAGGTTTTAAACACCTCAGTGTCGCTGCTGGACTGAGAATAGTCCACCAACCAAAAATATCCAGACGGCAGCGTCCTGTGGGCAGCGTCCTGTGGGCAGCGTCCTGTGACCACTGATGAAGGACTAGAGGATGACCAACAGCAGCAGATGAGCCTTCATCTCTGACTTTACATCTACCGTTTCTAATCTGTGCCGACTGTGGAGCCTGTAGCCTAAACTGAGCAGCTGCTGGAGCGAGACTGAAGCTGCTGATTCAGCCAGCAACGTTATGAGCAGTTTGAACTAAACATTAAACACAGGGTTTGCATTTTACAGTCTGATGTTAGTTGTGATGTTAGTTGTGCTCCAAAACTCTCAGCTGGCTACATTTTCACTTGCAATGTTATATGTTAGCCTATAGCATGTGTGCTGCATACCTGAACATGAAGAACATCAAGAAGTCAAAGTTACTCTGGCGTTCAGGGCAGCATAGCGTCCAGCGGCAGTTAAGTCTATGGTCAGGTCAGTTAAGGATCGGTCATAGCTCTTTGCGTAGTTTCAGGGCTTTTTCCACACTGAATTTATTAAAGTCCTTCAGAAACCTCAGAGGACCTCGACGTCCCGATGCCAGTTACGAACATCATGAACCGCTGAAGTAATTGCGGACAGCAGCAGCTCCTACGCAGTTATTGTAGGGTTGAAGAAAAGGAAGCGGAGCATGTCAGATTTCGATTGGCCATAATACAGCGTCCCCATTTGGGTAGGCCTGTGACACTGTGGCTGCACCCCTGTAGACTACGCCGTTCAATCTGACGAACAAGAAGAGCGAAAAAGAATAAAACCCTTCTGAAGGTGCCGAGGTCCAGACCTCAGTGTCCTCTTAGCTCTTTGGGTCGTTCTACAGAAGCGTCCACTTTTCTGTCTCTCCACAGGAGTCACTGGTGTTACTGACCGTCATCGGTGTGACTCATATTAAAGGAAACACCTGAGACGTTTTTAATGAACAATGCATTTTACTAAATGCCTGCTACACACACTAGACACACTACACACACCAGACATACTACACACACTACACACACTAGACACACTACACACACTAGACACACTACACACATTAGACACACTACACACACTAGACACACTACACACATTAGACATACTACACACACCAGACATACTACACACACCAGACATACTACACACACTAGACACACTACACACACTAGACACACTACACACACTAGACATACTACACACACTAGACACACTACACACACCAGACATACTACACACACTACACACACTAGACACACTACACACACTAGACACACTACACACATTAGACATACTACACACACTAGACACACTACACACATTAGACATACTACACACACCAGACATACTACACACACCAGACATACTACACACACTAGACACACTACACACACTAGACACACTACACACACTAGACATACTACACACATTAGACATACTACACACACCAGACATACTACACACACCAGACATACTACACACACTAGACACACTACACACACTAGACATACTACACACACTAGACACACTACACACACTAGACATACTACACACATTAGACATACTACACACACCAGACACACTACACACACCAGACATACTACACACACCAGACATACTACACACACTAGACATACTACACACACTAGACACACTACACACACTACACACATTAGACATACTACACACACTACACACACTACACACATTAGACATACTACACACACCAGACATACTACACACACTAGACACACTACACACACCAGACATACTACACACACTAGACATACTACACACACTACACACACTACACACGCTAGACATACTACACACACTAGACACACTACACACACCAGACATACTACACACACCAGACATACTACACACACTAGACACACTACACACACTAGACATACTACACACACTAGACACTACACACACTAGACACACTACACACACCAGACATACAACACACGCTAGACATACTACACACACTAGACATACTACACACACTAGACACACTACACACACCAGACATACTACACATACTACACACTACACACACTAGACATACTACACACACTAGACACACTACACACACTAGACATACTACACACATTAGACATACTACACACACTAGACATACTACACACACTACACACACTAGACATACTACACACATTAGACATACTACACACACTAGACATACTACACACATTAGACATACTACACACATTAGACATACGACACACACTAGACACACTACACACACTAGACACACTACACACATTAGACATACTACACACACTAGACACACTACACACACTAGACACACTACACACACTACACACATTAGACATACTACACACACTAGACATACTACACACACCAGACACACTACACACACCAGACATACTACACACACTACACACACCAGACACACTACACACACTAGACACACTACACACACTAGACATACTACACACACTAGACATACTACACATACAACACACACTAGACATGACCGGAAGGTTGCCGGTTTGATCCCCAGAGCCGGCAGTCCATGACTGAGGTGTCCTTCAGCAAGACACCTAACCCCCAATTGCTCCCCGGGTGCTGTGGATAGGGCTGCCCACTGCCCCCTAGAGTGTGTGTATTCACTAGTGTGTATGTGGTGTTTCACTTCATGGATGGGTTAAATGTGGAGGTGGAATTTCCCCGTTTGTGGGATTAAAGAAGTAACACTCATATGTCTGTTGTAGCTCAGTGTTCGAGTGTTGTAGTTCACTACTACAGCATTGTGTCATTACTTCAGTAGTTGTATGGAGCGGGAGTTTGTTTCAGCCTGCTAACGCTTAAACTGGAAGTAATCGGGACTCTTTGTGAAAAGGGCCCACTGCCCACACTATCAGCCTGCACTCGATTCAGAGCCACGGCTGTTACTGTGCCTGCTCCAGAACCATGACGTCCATGAGATCTTAAGTGCACGCTCGGTTCTGCCTTTAGTCTTTTCTACTGACTAAGTTTCTCAGAAATTAAGATTATTCACCCTTGTTAGTCCCACAATGGTATAATTTCACCCCCACGTTTAACCCACCAGTACAGTGAAACACCACATACACTAGGGGGCAGTGAGCGCACTTGCCCGGAGTGGTGGGGATCAAACCTGCAACCTTCCGGTCACAGGCCGGTTCCCATGAATGCCAAACATCTCAGAGCAGCCGTACTGAGGTATTTTAACACTGTTTAGTGTGGAAATATTCAGTTTTGGACCTGTTTTGTGCAACAGATTGCACAGCTGGTCCAGCCAGTCAGCTCCTGAGGATGCTAATTAGCTGGAGCAAATTCACAAATTAATTAATTAGTGACCACACACACACACACACACATTGTTCTGTGTACGATCCTATATAGACCCTTTATGAAAATGATTGCATATGGCACCAGACACCTTTTGTGGTGCTGTATGGAATGTTTCCCACCAGTCTGAACGACCACTTCACCATGCAAGGGAACATTTAAGCACGGAGTGATTCTAGATGGAACTTATGGTTGTAAAAAGAACCACTGTCTTTACAAAATCAGGCGCAGAACAGCTGGCTGAGTCTCAATCTGCGAGCGTCCGTGTCTAAAGATATTGGTCTAAATGTGTGACGTAGGTACTGAACCCCAGAAGCAAAAGGCACCGCTGGGATTCGAACCCAGGATCTCCTGTTTACTAGACAGGCGCTTTAACCAACTAAGCCACGGCGCCCTACGAGCGGCAGAGGAACGGTGGGCTTTTTGAAGCAGGTCGTGTTTCATTAGTGGCGTGTTTTTGCAGAAAGGTGGAAACATCTGTTCTGCTTACATCTCGGATGACGTCATTCCGGGTAGGGCTCGGGTTCGAACGGATCACTTTATAGCAACACGTGATTAAATGCGCCGGGCAGCAGAGCGTGTATTAATACAGCAGCTTGTTTTGTCTTTTATCGTGCTGTCCGCACAGGAACCTTTACCCGTTTTGTGTATTATGCTGTGCTTCTCTTTGGTGTAGAGGATCGAATCGAGAACGAAAAGGTCGAAAAGAGTCGACGAGGATGGGATTCGAACCCACGCGTGCAGAGCACAATGGATTAGCAGTCCATCGCCTTAACCACTCGGCCACCTCGTCCACAAGGGCACCAGCGTAAACACCTTTATTCGTAAAATCTCATATACAGACTACGGATTTTATCGTTATTTACTTTTTATGGCACAAACTAACATCTAAAACACAACGTAAATACAATTTCACAGCAAAACACCAGGCGGCGTAAGTGTATGTATTATGCTATAGTTATTACATGTATCATTATTAATGCATGTAGTATTTGTTACTCAGTTAAATACACGACATTCATTTACTGATCCGTTCACAAAGAGAAACACATGTAAATAAATAAATTCATTCATTCATTAATACACTAAACAGCATCACGATGACGTCCAGAACCGAGGGATTCAGACTGTGTTGTTTGAATATTGTCATATCGTTATTGCGTAAATCGTGCAAAGGGCTCTGTTAGTGTCCGTGGTTCTATGCAGAACCAATTTCGTTACTAAAGAACACTTGAAGAAGCTTCTTTGCGGGTGTAGATGGTGCTACATGGTACGAAAAAGGGTTTGCATACAAGCTTTGGTGCTGTGTAGAGCCATACATACAGCAGACCGCTTTGACTCTTCTGACTGGCTGTGGATTATATGTATATTTATGTGTTTATGTATAAATACATGTCCAAATAATAGGATCATAGGACATCATAGGGCGTCTCTACATCAACTTACATTACCTCATATGAGCTGCTGAGGCCACGTCCTCTGAACTGATCTAATCTGTAAGGGAATGCGTTCCTAGAGCGTTTTGTGGTGAACTGTACTGTGTCACACGCTTTAGTTTTAACAGGCTGCTCGGATAAAGTTCTTATTAAAGCTTTAAAGCGATAGAAATAAACAATTCTGAAATCCACCAATCAGGGCGCTCCGCTGCGCTTTATGTTAATTTATGCTAATGTGGCGTATACCCGAGAAGCGTGTTTAAACCGTGAAATTTGACGGTTAGAAGCTTCGCAGTTGGACTGTTTTGGCTTTCTAACAAACTACGTCGATTGTAGTTTTGATGCACGTTGTTAAAACAGCCGGTTTGATGCTCACCGTCACCGTAAATCCCGGAATGTTTATCCAAGCCATCCGCGGCGGAGGCCTATACTAACTTCAGTGAGGTTGATCCTTACCTGTTGGCCTTAGAAATAAGGCAGCAGAACATGATGATCGGATTTAATGACTGCGTGATTATGTCCCGCGTTCATCAGGAAGCAACAACTCCTGCTGAATCCTATCTGACTTCTGTTCATACTGGTCAATGAAAGAGCTCGAAAGCCTGAGGACTTCTTCATGAGGTACAAAGCTGAGCTGACGCTTTCGGGTGTTAGTATACTGCAGTGGCCATGACCCTCAGAACTGACCATAGGCTCCGAACCTTGTGTTTGTACTTCAATCTACTTCTTTCGGCTGCTCCCTTTAGGGGTCGCCACAGCGGATCATCTGCCTCCATCTTGCCCTATCCACTGCCTCCTCTACTTTCACACCAACCATCTCCATGTCCACCTTCACTACATCCATAAACCTTCTCTGAGGTCGACCTCTTCTTCTACCCGGCAGCTCCATCTCCAACATTCTTTGCCCAATATATCCACTATTCCTCCTCAACACATGTCCAAACCATCTCAACCTGGCCTCTCTGGCTTTATCTCCAAACTGCTCCACCTTCACCGTCCCTCTGATCTGCTCATTTCTAATCTTGTCCAGCCTGGTGACCCCCAACGAAAATCTCAGCATCTTCATCTCCGCCACCTCCAGCTCAGCCTCCTGTCTTTTAGACAGAGCCACAGTCTCCAAACCATCCATCATAGCAGGACGCACTACTGTCTTGTAAACCTTACTCATTTAAACAATTAAAACTCTGGCAATGATGAAAAATCCGAGATATTTTTGAGGAAAGTAGTGCTCTCCTAATAATTGATTATTTTAACCTTTACAATTTTTTTTTTTTTTAATTTAATATTATTTATTTGGAATTTGACTGTTATTCAGAAAACAAATACTGACAGCATATTCCAGGATCAGCGTTAGGCTCTGTGTAGAAACAAGACATTATGTTATATTATTTTATTTTTATTGAATTATAACAATAACAACCACATGGACTAAGTCATACATGCTCTATGTAACCCTATGTTTGAACACATGGATGCATTTATTAACAAGAAAATGTACATATGACGTAACCATAAAATATACATTCAAATGAGGTTAAGCAAAACAAGAACTATCTATCTATTTATTTATTTATTTGTTTGTTTATCTATTGCGTGTCCGGCTGTGACGCGTCGTTTACGTTATTGACCATATAAGGAAAGGGTTTCCGGCGGTTCCCTGCCGGGCAGCTCAGACGCGGACGCTGGCTCAGAAACAGGATTTTGGCCGAGAAACGCTGTTTTATCTGATTACCAGTCAAACTCATTACAATATGCGCGTAAACACAAACGCATACCTGAGTATAAACAGGCTCACATCGAAAAAATCATTTCCTATTATCATTAACACGAGCCCATTTGTGCTAAACTACAATCCCCAGCATGCGCTGCGACAGGAAAAGCCAGAGCCCCTCCGCCAACAACAATCCCTGCGACAGCGGTTTGGTTTGTCCGCTTATTATCAGCGACTTTGGGCTCATTTTCCTGCCAAGTCGCGCACAAACAGCGGCCGTCGCGGCTTGTGGGCTTTTCTTCTGAGGTGTAGTCGCTTATCTAGACTCCCTGACCCCGCCTGTGTCCACTGTACCTGCCCGATAAAGCCAGACCGGTGAACTGTGACAGGGAGCATCAACAGAAACATCAAACACACAGTAAACCAGAACAGAGGGGGAAAATCATGAAACATTGGAAAAATCGATTTACAATCTAGAGATTAAAAAATAAACAGACACTTTATTTGAAAATATCAAAAGATTGACATTACTCCAGTGTTCTGGCAGCTTTCCTACTGTCAGAAGTAGTAGGTGTTTACAGGTATTGTTTGGCTTCATTTACAAATAAAACTAAAGTGGACCTCTGATTTTAAAGTTTATTTATGAATATTTATGAATATAAAATCGCGCCACTGATGGTCCATCTAGCTGGTTCACTAACAGTGTCTGGGAATAAACGGGGAAAATATGGCAAAAATAAAACAAAGAGTCAAATTCTTATATTTCTTCTCATGCATGCATATATATATATATATATATATATATATATATATATATATATCACTGCTTTTTTTTCATTTATTACAGCTGGAGATGCTTCACTGCTGGCACCTGCATGATAGCGTAAATTCTGTCATAGTTCATAAACGCCTAAGCATTTTTAACATAGAAATATGTTCATTTTCTGAGCACAGAAGAGCTAAGAGCTTTAAAATGGGAACGGGTCCAATGACCTGCTCAGCAGGCCAGAGGTGTAATATTTCAGGTCCAGAAAGTAAAAATCCTTCCCAGGATTTTGTTCCAACAGCCTGGCTTCTCCAGTTTAGACCAAACCATCAGCCGAGCTGTCCAGGCAGTTGGAACAAAATCCTGGGAAGGATTTTCACTTTCTGGACCTGAAATATTACACCACTGCCGGGGCCAACCAATCAGCACTCAGTAGCAGCAACGTTAGCGTCCCGCTGCCCAGAACCCGTTTGCTGTAGGAAAAGGGAGATACAGGTGAGTTTTCTTTGCTTTTTCAGTGAAACGCGTCCTTCTACAGTCTAAAAATGAAAGGAAGGTTCTGGGCCAGTGATTAGAAACTGTCGTTTATAGCCGTTGAGCTCCACTCACTCCCATTCATCGAGGACTCGCTCGCGGGCGCCCTCTGCTGTTCAGCCGGAACCGGCCAGACTCCTCATAAACCGGCTCTGACTGCTTACAACCCAACACGCTACTTATCTGCGTTTCAGCGGCAGTTTAACCAACATAAACACTTAGCCAGCGATAAATAACACTTAGTAAGTGAACGCTGGGGGTTTCGAGACAGGTGGGAGCTCGAAAACCTGTTCACCGTCACGTTTGCAGAGATGGTGCGGCCGTCATGAAGGAGCAAGTTACCACATTAAGCACCATTACGAAACAAAACAGAGCTGGACGGACAGCAGAGGCAACAGAAAAGGGGCAGAAATGAAGAAAGGCGTTCTCTAACTCACAGATTTGTCAATTTATGGCCCTATTGATGATTAGATGGACCTCCAAAAACACGTTCTATCTGCCCTGTGTAACACGGTAGCGTGGCCGAGCGGTCTAAGGCGCTGGATTAAGGCTCCAGTCTCTTCGGGGGCGTGGGTTCGAATCCCACCGCTGCCAACACGTTTTGTCATCCCAAACAACAGAGTGAAGCATTTAACTTAATCAAACGCGAAGAGCGCTTTAATTTTCTTTGCTGTTGCATAGATTCATAGGGGTTTGGTGTGAAATGGTTCAGACGTCGTTACAGTGGTGGTGATGGGAACCAGACGTCGCCATGACTACAACACAGATATAGACACTTTATTAACCATCCAGAACCACCAGAGAACCCACACGAGCCTTCTGAGCTTTATAAGGAATGTTGGGAATGGTAACAGTCATAAATCTGGAGAAAAAAAGTTTTCTTTGGGGCCTGTTTTGCTCCACAACCACTTGCATGTATCCCTCCACCATGAATAGATTTTAAATGCAAGTTCTAGACTCTCTAGATGTTTCATATCTTCTCATAACTGTTGTACAGTCAGGCATCAGGCAGTGGATTCATAATCATTTTAGAGGGGGACGTCTGGTTCCCATCACCACCACTGTGAACGGCTCTGACTCGGTAAGAACGGAGTGTATCACACCAAACCACCCTGAACCGCTCTGTTTACATCTCAACCATTCAATTACACCCTATGGACAAAAGTATTGGGACACACGTCTTAATCATTGAATTCTGGTGTTTATTCAGTCTCACTGCCACAGGTGTATAAAATCAACTCAATTCCATGATCAACTGTAAGTGGTATTATTGGAAAGTGGGAGCGTTTAGGAATCACAGCAGCTCAGCCATGAAGTGTCAGACCACGTAAAGTTACAGAGCAGGTCGCCGAGTTCTGAGGAGCACAGAGCATAAAAGTCTCCAACGCTCTGCTGATCAATAACTGCAGAGTTCAGACCTCCTCTGGCATCAACATCAGCACAGACACTGCGCCGGGAGCTTCATCGCAGGGTTTCCGTGGCTCAGCAGCTGCATGCAGCCTTACATCACCAGGCACAGAGCCAAGCGTCGGATGGAGTGGAGTGAAGCGTCACCACTGGACTCTGGAGCTGTGGACACGTGTTCTGTGGAGTGAATCAGCTTCTCTATCTGTCAGTCTGATGGACGAGTCTGGGTTTGGCGAATGCCGGGAGGACGTTACCTGCCTGACTGCGCAGTGCCAGCTGTAAAGTTTGGTGGAGGAGGGATAATGATATGTGTTGTTTTTCAGAGCTTGGTCTAGAACCCTTAGTTCCAGTGAAGGGAAATCTTAATGATTCATCTCCAAGACATTCTGGAGGATTCTACGCTTCCAACTTTGTGGGAACAGTTTGGAAAAGAACCTTTCCTGTTCCAGCATGACTGATCAGAAAGCAGCTCCGTAAAGGCACAATTGGGTGAGTTTGGTGTGGAAGAACTTGACTGGCCCTCACAGAACCCTGATCTCACCCCGATAGAACACCTTTGGGATGAACTAGAACGGTGATTGTGAGCCAGGCCTTCTCATCCAACATCAGTGTCTGACCTCACAAATGCTCTTCTGGATGAACGGGCACAAATTCCCACAGACACACCACAATCCTGTAGAAGCTTCCCAGAAGAGTGGAAGCTGTTAGAGCTGCAAAGGGGGACCATCTCCGTATTAATGCCCATGGGTTTAGAATGGGAGTCATAAAAGCTCCCGTAGGTGTGACGAGTAGGTGTCCCAATACTTCTGTCCATACTGTGTATGTAAAATGTTTTTGAAAAATCGGTGTAGTTGCCCTTTTAGTCGTCACTAATAGTCCTGTGAATAAACATATTTGTCATGAATTTGGGAAAAGTGTATTTTTATGTAAGATAATAAAAGCACGGCCAAAGCTTTGCTTGTATGTCCTGCTCAACAAACTCATCATAAACCTAATAATTCTGTTCCATCCATACATCAAAGGGGAACTCCAATGATTTTCCAAAAATTCTTCATAATCTAACGATTACGATGTAAACAGAGTCGTTCAGAGCGGTTCGGTGTGAAACGCTCCGCTCTAGAGAAACTTCCCGAGTCAGAGCCGTTCACAGTGGTGGTGATGGGAACCAGACGTCCCCCTCTAAAAGCTCCTCACAGAAAGTTCCTACAGGAGATGGTCATGAATTCACTGCCTGAGATAAAGTTTTGGACATATTTTTATGGTGGAAGGATACATAATATGCAGGGCGCTGTGCGGCAAAATAGTCCAAAGAAAGCTTGTTATTCCAGATTTTCCACTATTTTCCATCATCGACATTCCATATAAGCTCAGAAGACTTGTGTAGGTTCTCTGGTGGTTCTGGATGGTAAATAAAGTGTTTATATCTGTGTTGTAGTCATGGCGACGCCTGGTTCCCATCACCACCACTGTAAAGACGTCTGAATCTCACACACTTACTTAAAGAGGAATTTTGAAAAATTGGTGGGATTCTCCTTTAATAAAACACACGGCCATTTTGTCTGTTTCTGAACCCCCTCGCTGACCGAAACCTAAGATCGCCAATAAAGGGCGACAGATCGATGGACACGCTTTGATCTGGCCGCTCTCTTCTGTCCCCCTTGGTCTGAAACCGTTTTAAAGCCTCGCCGAAACGCTGTTAGCAGGTGCATCTGCTTCTCTCCTCCCCTCACCCTCCATCTTTCTCTCTCCATCGCCCTCCCCAGCAGCGCTGCTGCAGCCTCGGTCTTTTTTTCCCCGCCCGTTTTCCGACACATCCCGCCTCTGATTGGCGGACGGCTCGCCTGTGTGGCGACACGAGCCAATCCCAGCCAAGCGCTGCGGGCCGCAACGAGCCAATCGTGGCCCGGCTAGTGATGCACGACTCCGAGGAAGTCCGACTCGACTCCCGCTGCTGGAATCGACTCCTCGACTCACTTGTGCTTTAACCAGTCCTGCTCCACAGATAAAGGGACGCAGCAGAGATGAAACCACCCTAAACCGAGTTTATCCGTTTCTTAAAAGCTACAGGTTACAGTGAGATGACGAAAATTCAGCTTATTTAACAGAACAATGTGCTTTAAGAAAGGAATCATTTTCAGATCCTTTTTTCGGTTCTTTGAAAATGAAAAGGTTGGATCTTAAGTCGTTTGGCTCGTTTGACTTTTCCCATCCACCTTAAGTGATGCGGCAGCTCTCATGATGGTGCCGGTGCCAAAATGGAACTGCAGCGGCATTTAAGGTGGAACTTATTTGAATAGGAATTGTACAATTGAATAGGAAGCTGGCCTATAAGGAGCAAATCCCAGCTGAGATTTGAAAAATGTTGTTTTTGGTTTTTCCTTTTGTTGTTTAGCAATGCTTCTTCTTCTTCTTCTTCTTCCTATTATTATTATTATTTGCGAGATTTTTGTCCGCTAACTCCAGTTTTAAAGATCCACCTCTGGAATGTTTGGTCTGATCCAGAATGATGACAAAAAAAGTCTGTTAGGAACACCCTATTAACCACATAGGATATCATAGCAACCACCTGGGTTCATAGCAACGACAACGACCTGGGATATCATCTCTGGTTGGTCACCAGCAAAACCAGCATATGTTGTGTTTTTGATGTTGGTATGCTGGTCAACCAGCATGACCATACTGGGTGACCAGCTAAACCAGCACCAGCATAAACCAGCTTAGAACAGCATGGAATTCATGCTGGTTTGTGTTGTTTTTCAGCAGGGATAGCAACACCCTAGCAATCACCTGGGATACCATAGCAACCACACAGCAACACCCTAGCAACCATCTGGGTTACCATAGCAGCACGCTAGCCTCTACCTGGGATATTATAGCAACATCCTAGCAACCACCTAGGATACCATAGCAACCATACATGAACACCCTAGCAATAATTTGTTATACCATAGCAACCACACAGCAACACCCTAGCAATCTGGGCTACCATAGCAGCACCTTAGCATTTGGGATACTATAGCAACACCCTAGCAACCACACAGCAACACCCTAGCAACCATCTGGGTTACCATAGCAGCACCCTAGCCTCTACCTGGGATTTTATAGCAACAACCTAGCAACACCCTAGCAACCACACAGCAACACCTTAGCAATCATCTGGGCTACCATAGCAGCGCTCTAGACTCCACGTGGGATACTATAGCAACACTCTAGCAACCACCTAGGATACCATAGCAACCATTCAGAAACACCCAAGCAATCATCTAGGATACCACAGCAACACCCTAGCAACCACCTGGGATATCATAACCTAGCAACATCTTAGCAAGCATAAGCTGCGTGATCACTGCAGTTTCTTCAGGAAATGTAGCGGTTTATCGCAGCGTTGAGGCGCAGGATGGGCCGAAACGGCGCTGCGAGCAGTTTGTGCCCTCAGCGGCTGCTGAGCAGCGCTGGCGGTGTTTAAAGCTGCTAATTAAACAAACTGCCTCCATCTTTCCTGCTTCACACACGCCTCCGTCAAACGGTCCCTGGAGCCCGTTTAAAACAACTCCAAGCGTCAAAGAGCCGACTCTTTGAGTCACTATCCGAGAGCCCGACTCGCAGCCGCGTTGGAGTCTTTCGGAGTCGACTCCCCATCGCTAGGCCGAGGGTAGGCGGGGCGAGCCCGAGTACGGGTGTGGAAAAAAAACCCGTCACCCGTATGACGAGTGACGTCAACGTGCCATCTTTGTTCCCCCTTAATCCAAAGCATCTTATTTTTTTGTGTACACAGTGGCAGAGAGTCGAGTCAGCCGGAGATCCGTGCGGCTCGGTGACGGGATATCAGGCGAGAGGAGCGCACGGACGAGAGGAAAAAGACCAGGAGCGGTTCGGAGAGGATCAACAGCAAACAAACACACAAACAAATAAATAAACAATCAAAGGGAGAAAAAAAAAACCAACAAAAAAAAAAACGCCCGAGGCAGCCCACCTTCCCCAGCCTTTCAGAGACCACCTTTCTCCAGGACTGTATATAGCTGCGCACAAACCTCACTGAGAAATGTGAGTATTGCGTTTTATTCTGTTGATTTGATATTTATTTATATATTTTGCGTGGCTGTGGACTGGATGGAGGACGTGCCGAGCAGCTGATCATGTGAAAAAATAGCTTTCTTTAAATAAAATCTGCCTTTTTTACAGATAATGCCAGTGTTTCTATCCTTTCTCCGCTCGTTTTGAAAGCATGGAGCGTTTTTTTTCCAGTAATACCTAATAACGCCTATAAATAGGCTAATAATAGGCAGCTCTGTCTATGCTCAGCACAGACATCCTTAAATATAACTAATAGAACTAATATAACTAATAGAACTGGCCATTTAAGCCAAATGACGTCTAAAATGGAACGTATCTTAGATGCACGTCCGTCTGCTGCTGTCTGGAAGCATCAGTGGCTGGAAACACGCCTATACCCGCCGGATCGGGCTGGTTTGGGAGGATGAGACTGGCTCAGATATGTGAGAAGATTATTATTGTGTAATAACCGAAGAATAAGTGTCTTTATAGACCATGTGCCTGTGTGAATAAGCATGAAGGCACAAGGTGGTTTCAGGAGCCTCAGGCTCGTCACATATAGGCCCGTCCTCAGCGCACCGTCCCAAAACGGCGCCGAATAGTCCTTGGTTTGAAGATAAAAGGTGTGTGTTTGGACATAAAAGCAGCCGTTTGGTTCGTTTTATTCACCCGGGCTGTTTTCCCTCAAAGCGTGGTGCACATGGTGGGGGTTGGGGCGCACCGCCTGTCATCTGCGAGGCAATAAAAGGACCATCGCCTCCATTGTTTGCACCATTCTTGCCCGAAATCGGCTCATTTTGCTCCACATCTGCCCAAATCGGAGGGGCTTGCGGTTCGTGTGGCTGGGCTGGGACCAAATGGCTGGCGCAGTGACCGTCGTGCCTGCTCCTCTGCAGGAGAAGATGGCCGTGCTGCTCTTGCCGTTCCTCCCCGCACGCCTTATTTAACCGGGATTAAATAACTCAAGTGGAAATCCAAGCCTAAACCGCCTGTTTCGGCTGAGCTGGACGGGCCGGCTTGCTGCTCGGACCCCGCGTCCGTGCGTCCCGCGCTTGCAGAACGTCTGCGCTGTTTATTTCAGCCGTCAGGTCGTGAGACGTGGTCAGAGACGTGGAGCTGCTGAACCTCGTTCATTTGGACCCTTTGGCCACGGAAACCGGTCTCAGAGTGTGTGTGTGTTGCGTGTGACGCACATAAACGCAGGCCTGTTGAGGGTGCGGGTGTTGGCCCGGTCTTCGGCTTCGACCCTGTGCCGCTCACATCCGTGAGGAACGTCCCAGCGTCGTCAGTCCCGTTAAATCTAAAAACGCTGGGCGATGATGCTGTCGGGACTCGCCGGCCTACGGCGTGAGAGTGCCGCATTTTTGGGACCATCATAGGCGTCATAGGATTAGATGATGGACCCAGAAGCTGGCAAAGCTTCTCCAAGCAAGCACTTATTGTGGATTATGAGGAACTCGTCGTGCCAAGAGCCTCGGCTATCTCCTCCAGACTGGCCAGCTGACTGCCAGCGCGTGATTGGACATGATTTGTAGCTTTGCCACACAGCCAGGTGTGGTAGGACCACCTTATATGGCCCTTAGCTCGGACTGCGCTTCCATCTTTTCATGAAAATTTATAGATTTTCAACCTGTAAGTTCATGTTTTCGACGACGAGGCCTCTTTTTTCCCCTTTCTTCGCACTACTGAAACAAAAAAGCCCTGATCGTAGGCCACGCTGGCCCTAAGCGTGGAGGGCATTCTCAGTTTTCATGTAAATGAACATGTTTTCAAGTTTTAAGGTGATTTTTATGGCTATGAGACGTGCGTTTTGTGGCTGGCGGCCTCTTTTCGACCCTGTCGTCTTTCTGTCCAGCGCTACTGAGATAAAAAAGCCCTGATGGCAGCTGATCTGGCCCTAAGCGTGGAGGGCATTCTCACTTTTCATATAAATGAATATATTTTCAACCTCTAAGTTCATCTGATCCAGTGTGAGACGTAGGTTTTACAGCTGGCAGCCTCTTTTAACCTTTCATCCGTCTGTCCAGCGGCGTTGAAACAGAAAAAAGGCGGGATCGTAGGCCGCGCTGGCCGAGGCCCTGCGGACAGCCGGCTTTGAATTCGTTCTGTGAAACACCGTCCCACCTTTCCAGCGCCACAGAACGAGCCTCTGTGCCCTGGCAGGCGCGTCGGTGCGGCGGCGCTGAGCTGATGTACGCAAGCCTTTTCGTTTGAAGCAGCTCAGAGCCAGAGCGAGGGGCCCGATAGCCGCGCTGCTGGCGACTCCTCAGCTCGGTGAAGGTGACAGTGGGCAGGATTTGACGTCTAAATATAGGCCCTCGAGAAGGAGAGGCTGAAACAGAGGCAGAGACTCGAGTAAATACGCCACGTTGGCTCAAACAAGGCCTTAATTAGCCTTGAATGGGCTCATATGTTCTCATATGTCACCTATTCTCTTCATCTGGGCACAATTAGCGTATAAAAGAGACGGACGGCGCTTGTCCGGTTAGAGGGATTAGAAGCAGAGGTGACCTTTATACAGAGTTTTGTCTCCTCCTGGTGGCCGAATTGTGGAATTGCAACCACAGTCTGTTCACTGGATTCGTCATTAAAGGCTGAAATCGCACTTACGCACAGTAAGGAATGAATACTGTGTACGTTTTCGGGCATATGATGATTGTGATGTGCCTCTCGGTGTAACAGAACACTCAAATCATGCACAGAGACCCATCTGGAACATAGGTGCTCTTTTGATTATGAAAATAATAATTAGTGATTAATAATAAGTTGTGATGCTGTGATACTTGATAAATGGTGCTATTTTAGATCCAGTTTGTAGGCATTTGTGCTTCTCTTTGCTCTCCAGGCTCGTTATTTCAGGTGTTAGGCCACAGCGTGGCCAGTAACTCCGACGCTGGTATGAAACGTGTGCGGTTATAAGAGCCTAAAGCCGCCCACGGTTCCTCAGAGCAAAGTGGGGGGATGATTTATGCACTAGTACAGAGTTCCTGGTTCTCGTCTCACGACGCTGATCACCGGGAATATGCCGTACCGATGTTATGAGGGCTTACAAGGCCTCACTGACCCTGGCCAGATCTGCTAATGTGTCATCGACCCTCTTTGGCCTTGTTGTAGTTCAAATAAAGCTCAGTTTCACGTGGATTAGTGCAGTTTTGTTGATGGTGATGCTGATGGCAGATTTTAAGCTCACGGGTTACGCTTCACTTCACGGTAGGAGGGTTTACGTTAAAATGACCAAAACTGACCGTTCGCTTTTTATGAACGCACAAACGATCACGGCTGAAAAATAAACCACAATGACTCGACTTTAAAGTGATTGCTTTGCATCGTTAAACACTAAGATAAAGGGATTCAGCCGAAAAACGCAGAGCAAACTATTTTATGAACAACGTAGCAAGTTTATATAAATATAAATATGGTATAAATGATCAATAGCAATAATTATGTTATAATTATGGTATAAATGGTATATGGATCATTCTATGGAAACAATCATGACATTACCGAAACGTAAACAAATGTTTCGGGAGTGACGATTTTAGCCGGGAAACCGTAAAACAGAGCCAGTCCGCGACCAAACGCGGCTTTGACGCACATAAAATCGTAATATTTTGACTAAAACACAAAAAAATAAGCGGAAAATTCTTCGATTCTTAATGATCCGCACTGACTTTCAGACTCTGGGACACATTTACTTCAAAACAACGGGATCTAACTGCTCGCCACGTGGCCATGAGGGACCGGGATGCAGCCCCACTTTCTGCTCTAAAGTGCCGGGGCGGGGCTAAAATAAGGCCCCGCCCACAGACCAGCGTTCTTTGTGTTTCGTAGTGACATGAAAAACTCGGGACCAGCGTTTTTATTTATTTATGTAAACACTAAACTCCTGATGGATGTTAATCTTTCGGTTTTGCTCGGAAAGAAATCCAAAAAAATCTAAACACAAAAAAAGCAAGATTTGAGTTTTATTTTCAGTTTTAGGGTTTAGAGTTTGGGACAGACTCCTCTCAATAGAAAGAACCCTATATAGGACGATTTTGTATATTTTTAACTCATAACCGTACGAATGCTGTACATCACTGCGTCGGAAGAAAAGCTCGCATCTCTAAAACGGCAACTTTACAGGAGGAGGAAAAAACCTGCTTTACTTTTAATGGAAGTCAATGGAACCAGACGTCTCTTCGAGTCATTTTGGGTTGTTTCTTTCCGTCCCTTCTTCATGAAATTCATACACAGTGTAAAGGGTAACAGGTGCTTTCAAACTGTGTCAAAAACTGAAAAACGTCATAAAATTGGAAAGACGAGGTTTTCTGCTGACATCAGCGATATATTGATATATATTGATTAATGAATAAATAGATCATACTTCAGTGTTTTTATGTGTTTTTTTAGTTGTGGGAGCTCAGTTTGGACCGTTTCAGGAGAATGGTCATGAATATAATGCCTTACAGCCGTATAGCCGTTTGTTTACTCTACATACGTTTGCAGGGAAACACCAAAGATGTGAAATGTGCCTTTGATTTTTGATTGACAGGTCTGCCCCAGGCCCCGCCGGCGCACCCGCCCCAGATGGAGGGAACCAGGCCCCCCCAAACCTGACCAGCAACCGCCGCTTACAGCAGACACAGGCTCAGGTGGACGAGGTGAGTGGCCCCACTGCCTTCCTCCTTACTGACCACTGCTTGACCGTGGTCATCCACCGTTAAATGGACTTAAATTTATTACATTTATGTAACACATTTCAGCTTAAAGGGGCTTGAAATGAGCATTTAAAGGGCCGGTATCGTAGAAAAACCAGCGTTTGATGCAGTGAGTAAATGTTGTCAAAGTGCAGTTCCATCCGTGCGGCTTATATTTGATTGGGTTATAAATGAGCTCGCCGTTTTTGTGATGTCACATCTCCGCACATTCTTCCTGCAGCAGTTCAGCTCCGCCCACTCACACCAAGGAGTGGATGGACTGCTTTTTGAGCAAAGGCGCAATACAGCGCAGCCAATCGGAACAGAGCTTATTTACATGGATCAGGCTTAAAGGCACTGCAACAAAAACAGCCGGCTCCATTCTAAAGGGATAGAGAGGATATGGGCCCTTTAAAATGCTGTCGCTTGTGTTGCCCGATCATGAGCCGCCGAGCCGCAGGCTGTTTAATACAGCATTAGCATTTCAAACATAAGCCCGCCCATAAAATCCACCCTAAAGCAGCTGTAGTTTTCCTTCGACCTTCAGTACGTCATCGGAAGGTGCTTGTCCTGATCTTTAAACCTGGAAATCTTGCTCTGTAGACGACCGCAGCGCCGCCGAAGGACGCGAATGGGCACTTAAACGAACTTCACCCTCTTGTTCTCCAGGGTAGATTCTGGTTTGTCCATCTGAATTTTTCGTGACCGAATCGTAAGGCAGATTATTCAGTAGCTGCATGAAATAAATGTCAATTTTTATGTTTTATATATTTATTTATTTATTTTTAAAAGCTCCTCAAATGAACAGAACGTGTGTTTTATGATCTCCACATGTCACTACATGCTTACGATTCACTGCTGAGAGCCAAAAATCTCCGACGCTCTTTGTGTTGTTCTCTAAAAGTGATGTTTCCAGAGCAGATCACTGAAGAGACGCCGTCTGTTTATAGTTTAGAGCCCAGATTTGGGGAAAAACGGCTCGACTTTCAGTAGAAAAACAAACTGAGTTCAGCTTCTTTTATTATAAGGGTTTAAAATGACATCACCGTCTATTAGACTGGAGAGAAGAGCTACAGCCTCACACGACGCCCAGCTTCTGAATGGAGCTTATGGAGTATGAACGTTATGGAGATCATGACCGAGTGCGGTTTGGGACCACCGGTGGTCTCGAGGAGCTGAAGACAAAGAAACAAGAGAAGTAAAAGAAAACTGAGCAAGAAAGACAGTAAGGATGGAAGACAGTAAGGATGGAAGACAGTAATGATGGAAGCCAGTAAGGATGGAATAATAACGCAACATCATTACTAAACAATGAATAAATGAAAAACGTCAGATGATAATATAAATATAAAAAGGTAAAAATACCAACGGAGGATGCTTGGCGTGTCTTGCGAGAGGGATTTTAAACGTAGATAAAATCTACAACCTAGAATAATTGTGTCTCTAATGTCTTCTAACTCATCTGTGTTTGTCCGTCTTCAGGTGGTGGACATCATGCGTGTGAACGTAGATAAGGTCCTGGAGCGAGATCAGAAGCTCTCGGAGCTGGACGACCGGGCCGACGCGCTGCAGGCCGGAGCCTCGCAGTTCGAGACCAGCGCCGCCAAGCTGAAGAATAAGTACTGGTGGAAGAACGCCAAGGTACCAGCGCCGGGCTCAGTCCAGCCTCGGGTTACTGTCTGATCCAAACTGAGCTCCAGTTTAGCTCTGTAAAGACACAGTAGAGCGAGATGATCAGCGAGGACTGAATCTGTGAATATAGGTTCCCAGTCACGCTGTGTGTTCGTGCTGTTTGTGAATCTAGACTGTAGAAATATTACATGGTAATAATTATTCAATAATTACTATCAATAATTCAGTATCTACTATGAATTATACAGTGTCTAGTATGAATTACTTAGTAATTACTATGAATTATTCAGTATCTACTGTGAATTATTCAGTATCTAATATGAATTATTCAGTATCTACTATGAATTATTCAGTATCTACTATGAATTATTCAGTATCTAATATGAATTATTCAGTATCTACTATGAATTATTCAGTATCTACTCTGATTTATTCAGTATCTACTCTGAATTATTCAGTATCTACTGTGAATTATTCAGTATCTACTATGAATTATTCAGTATCTACTATGAATTATTCAGTATCTAATATGAATTATTCAGTATCTACTATGAATTATTCAGTATCTAATATGAATTATTCAGTATCTACTATGAATTATTCAGTATCTACTCTGATTTATTCAGTATCTACTCTGAATTATTCAGTGTCCAGTATGAAAAGAATGTGTTCTGTAGTTATGAGGGTGAGGTCGTGTGGAGTTTAAAACGTTGATCAAGGCGTTTATTTAATCTGAGTTCATTCAGGTGATTGTTACGTTTTCTGACGCTGCCTCTGTCTCTCCTGTCTGCAGATGATGATCATCCTGGGGGTGATATGTGTGATTGTGCTCATCGTCATCATCGGTAAGACAGCAGAGCTGCACTTCACTGTGACACATACCAGCTTAGTGAACGATGCGCATATTTACAGCCTTTTTAATTCAGAGGTCAAGATTTATTTTCCTCTAATAATAAAAACCTCCAAAAATCAGAACTTCCAGAATTAAAAGCTCTTCAGACAGTAAATGTCCAGTCATCTGAGTGTGGGTGTGTCTTGAGCATAAGCCCTGCCCCTCCCCACCCACTTTACTCTGTTAGTGCATTAAACCCACAACCCTGTTTCTCACTGTCCACTCTATCAGCTCCACTGACCGTTCAGTTCCACTCTGTAGTTCTACAGTTACAGACTGTAGTCCATCTGTTTCTCTGATACTCTGTTACCCTGTTCTTCAGTGGTCAGGACCCCCATGGACCCTCACAGAGCAGGTACTACACAGCACTGACGTGGTGGTGGTGTGTTAGTGTGTGCTGTGCTGGTGCGAGTGGATCAGACACAGCAGCGCTGCTGGAGTTTTTAAACACCTCAGTGTCGCTACTGGACTGAGAACAGTCCACCAACCAAAAATATCCAGCCAGCAGCGTCCTGTGGGCAGCGTCCTGTGACCACTGATGAAGGACGAGAGGATGACCAACACAAACTGTGCAGCAGCAGATGAGCTGTCGTCTCTGACTTTACATCTACAAGGTGGACCGACAAGGTAGGAGTGTCTAATAGAGTGGACAGTGAGTGGACACAGTGTTTAAAAACTCCAGCAGCTCTGATGTGTCTGATCCACTCGCACCAGTGCAACACCCCTAACACACCACCACCACGTCAGTGCTGTGTAGTACCTGCTCTGTGAGGGTCCATGGGGGTCCTGACCACTGAAGAACAGGGTAACAGAGTATCAGAGAAACAGATGGACTACAGTCTGTAACTGTAGAACTACAGAGTAGAACTGAACGGTCAGTGGAGCTGATAAAAGTGGACAGTGAGCGCAGAAACGAGGAGGTGGTCTTACTTTAACGTCTGTTTTGTCTCGTTTTCTCTTCCAGTCTACTTCAGCACCTAAAGGCCGGCGCTCCTACCCCAGTCTGCGCTCATGACCACCCGATTTACAACAGCTGAATTATCTGCCCCCACAAAGAGTGTAAATCTGTCCCCTCGATGAACCCTGTAACACCCCCCCCACCCCCACCCCCACCCCCCCAATAAACCCCACCCCCCTCACAGCAGGACCCCAGTCTCTCCGTCCATCCCCACGTCCATCCGTCCGTCGCGTCGGTCCGTCCATCCTGTGAGTGTGTGGTCGTGTCTCCTCTGTAAATACGTCCCCGCTTTTTTCTGAAACGTCCTTCACAAACTCTAAAATATCGGCGACAGGGCGACCCCGGCGACCCCGGCGACTATTGGGCGTATTTATGATCTACCGTATATACACGAATCGTCCTTTGTAGACTTTTATTCTGATATTCTAACGGTTTTTTGTAGTTTGTGTGTGTGAATGTGTGCATTTGTACGTTCTTTTGTTTTGGTTTTGGTTTTTTTTATTAATTGATTTATTTATTTTTGTACGACTCCTCTTTGCTTCGGCTTTGACGAACTGCCTACAGGTCTCTGTGTATATATTGCACGTTCTTCCTCTCCTCCATCCTCCTACCTTCTCTTCTTCTTCTTCTTCTTCTTCTTCTTCTGCTTACCGTTGAGTTTTAGTGAGCTTTTGCACAACCGAGATACAAAATCAGAACCTTTTCCGCGTCACACGACCGCCAGATCCACCCAGCATGTCGCTTTCCCTCCTTCGTTCCTTCTCTTTTTCTTTTTCTTACCAACGATAGACTCGTAGCCTTTTTGTAAACTGCCACAAAATGATTTGGACCAATGTCTGTAGATGTCTTCTATTCTTTTTAACGTCTATTTAGTGTCTTATCTCTCAAACATTCCTTTATAGCAGTGTAGGACTATGCTGTCTATAAACTGCATGCAGACATACAGGGCGTGGGTTTGCCAATACCGTTGGGATTTATTGATAAAGTCGATTGATCAGGCCCAGCAGAGTGAAAGCGCACACTGTGTACTGCAGTTGGGCTTTGTGAACCTACCAGTGGCCACTTTACACCACTCAATGCAAATTAGGGCCCAAAAATGGCCCGAAATCAACCAGTTTCGATGCCAGAGATGCTCCACGAACGTTATTTGGAGCGGAAATGACCAAAAAGGGGAAACGATCGTGCACAAGAACCTCGTTTTTGATGGCGCTTTTAAACTTGAGCGAGGCAGAACCGCGAGAAACGAGCAACTGTCTCACCAAACGCGACTCAGATCTACGGAAAACGGAAAGTACAGCTGGGCCGGGACATCGGCAGCAGGATTAGGTCTGTCCTTCAAAGCACACGTCGGCCGTGAGTCGGTTGCTGGTGCTGGGTTTCTGTCTTATTATTACTTTTTTGTCTTATTAAATAGAAATTATGCCTTTTTAGTTTGTTTTTTAATGTAGAAGTGGATTATAATTGTATACTGTGTGTGAGTGAAGCAGGCAGAAAAGGGACCAGGTCATTCAGGACTTTATTTGCTGCAGCGTGTGTGTGCGTGTGTGTGTGTGTGCGTGCGTGTGTGCGTGTGTGTGAGCGTGTGTGTGTGTGTGTGTGTGCGTGTGCGTGTGTGTGAGCGTGTGTGTGTGCGTGCGCGCCTGTTTGTTGGTTTTAGCTCTGTAGTTTATACACTGCCAGGCACCTGGGGGGACGTTTTCTGTTTCTCTTTTTTCTTTTCTTTTCTTTTTTTCTATCTCTTTATTTTCGCAGTGCCCTTACCGGTTTGCTCTTATGCACACAACCCCCCCCCCCCCCGATCCCAGCACGCTCAGAATTACCCATCATCCCCCAGTGCTCCAGTCACACAGGACACAATCTGTCAGCATGAAATGAGCCTGTGATGATGCGTGCGGCTACACGTGATCCCGCATGTAAGCTGGATGTCTCTCGCCCTCCCTCTCTCTCTCCCTCTCCTGCTCTCCTTCTCTCCCCCACCTCTCTCTCTCTCTCAGTCGCTCTTTTTCTTTTTCTCCTCTCTCTCACTTTTTCTCTCTCTCCCTCTTTTTCGTCTTCTTTTCTCTTTCACTCTTTTTCTTTTTGCCCCATCTCCCTTTTGCTGCTCACTCTCTTTCTATCTCTTTCTCTCTGTATTCCTTTTCTTTTCTCTCTCTCTCTCTCTCTCTCTCTCTCTCTCTCTCTCTCTCTCCTCGTGTACATTAGCCCAGCTTCACCAGATTAGGCGGCTTAGACTGCTCGCTTACAGCGACGGCTGATTGGGTTTGACAGTGGGCGGAGCTACCTAGCAGCAGTGGGCGGGGCCAGCAGCTCTATTAACGTCTTCAGCACGTATAATGACCTGTTTCTGTGGCCATAAATCTGAAGCAGGTTAGTTCTCAGGTATTCCACAGCAAAACGAGGACGGCGTGGAGCTCCATCACCATTACAGTCACTCTACTTCCACCCAAAACTCGCTTCGTTTATTTCTGTCTTATGAAAGTAAATGGCCTTAGATCATTTCTGCCCCCATCCCAGCATGACCGCCCCTCTTTATTTCTTACCCACCCAAAGAGAGCAAAACTAATCTAGGAAAATGACCAAAGACCGTATTGTCTTGCTTATGCTGCCAACTGCCATCAAAAACAGGTTTAGGGAAGTTTTCCCCTCCTCTCTGGTTGAAAACCGATGCTCGAAACCCCCGAACGTGCTGGCGTTTTCAGGTCTGGCCTTGTTTTTACTTGAATCAGGAAGCAGGCGGTGTTTGAAAATCGTAACGTGGGTCTAATCAGAGCCGAAGACTGACGCAGATTTTTGCCCGGGCCTAAACTACACCGATAGCACAACTCCTTTATTTATTTCTGTCTTATTTCTGTGATGCTGAGTTTGAAACATGGAAATAAACATTTATCTGTAGCTGTTATAATATATATAAATATAAATATAAAAAAAACAACAAAAAACAATCTGTATCGTTCGGTGTTGTACTGTGGGGAATATCTGGGGGACGGGGGTCCAGTTTTTTTTCAGGTACGCCCCAAAAAAATAGTCCAAATTTGACACAATTTCGAAAGAATTTAAAATTTGGGTGACTGCTATGTCAGACGGTGGTAAATTAAAGGGGTGGAAGTGATCGGAACACTTATTGGGGTAGGACTCGTGATACACGATGGACAGAAGGGTTGTCCTAGGAATCGCGCGGCGAGGATCCTGAAAGAGGACTAATAGAACTTGATGTGTGTTTTCTGTTTTTCTTTTTTTTATTATTATTATTATTATTATTATTTGTTGTTGTTTTACGTGTGTGTATGAAGCCATTTCTCCGTCTTGATATTTATTTTTATTTGGTGTTTGGACGGAGGGGGAACAGGCACGGGTAATTTGTCCGTTCAGTTGAAGTTAGCGCGTCCTCTTCACTGGAGGGACCAAAAGGGGGCGCTGTAACTTCAGCACAGCGGCTACGAAACCGCAACGATTTGTCCATCGCGCACGCCGTCCGTTTACGTTGACCTGTTTACCTTTTTTTTTTCCAAGCAGAAATTAGTCAGGGCACAGCCTGCTTCTGCTTTTTTTCGTAAAAAGAGGACTTTTATTTTGTAATTTTGTGTCATCTTTTCTTTCTGTGTTTTACGGCGAGAATGAGGACCTAGTAGAAACGTAATAACGGAAACGGAGGCCTGCCTTATTAAAGGCCAGCGTGTCGGAGCGTTTCCAGAATAACGTGTACAGAAAAGAAAGCGAGACAACAACAATTCACGTAGATGCCGTCGCTTCGGAGCGGGAATCGTCTCAAATGGGAAGGCTGGCTTTTGGAATAGTGGGCGGAGCTAAAGCCGATTCGGAAGGGAGGCTGGTTTAAGCCTGCAGGGTTCAGTGCTCTGGTCAGTTAGGAACCAATTTGCTTTTGTATTCTATTTAATTTCCTTATTTATTTCATTTGCGCTCTTAAAAAGACGGTTCTGCAAGGGTTCTGTAGTGGAGACAGTGGTTCTGTTTGGAACCGTGAGTTCTATATAGGACCGTTTCATGCTTGAATGGTTCTCTGCATGGTGAAATGGCTCTTCAGACTGCTGGAGAGTGTGGTTGTATGTGGTTCTCTTTAGCACCAAAAAAGGGTTCTTCTGTTGTTACGGTAGAAGAACCCTTTTTGGTGCTATATAGGACCAAACGGTTCTTTATAGAACCATATGCATACGTTCTCCATCAGTCTGAAGAAGTGTTTCACCATGCAAATGGTTCATGTTTCTAAGTAGAACCACTGCCTTCACTAAAGAACCTTTGCAGAACCGCCTTGTTTGGAGAAAGCTTGGAGAAAGGGACGTAGGTTAGCATCGCCTCTGCTCGCCTGGCCTCTTTCGGAGGGACCGGGCCGGGGGAACACGGGCGATGCGCTCTTCACTGTTATTTTATTATTTTATTTCATTTTATTGTTTTATTTATTTATTTATGTTTCGATGTTTTCATTTCCAATGTTTTGAATATTTACACCGGGTGAGGTACCATGTTACAGGAAACCATTTGAGAACCAGACATACATGGCAAACAATTGTAGAGTAAATCTGTCAATGTCTAATTATACTGATGAACATCTTGGGAAAATATATATATAAATATACATATATATTGGAAAAAAAGACAATTATGACGACCTGTGTTTATTGTTCCGAGTTAGAAATTAAAATGTGTGTGTGTTTGAAAAACAATGACAACATTAAACAAAAGAAATATGATATAAAAAAAACGTGTGTCTCTTTATTTTCAAAGCTGTTTTTTTTTTTATGTTGACAAAGGGGAATTCCACCCATTTTTCAAAATTTCTTCAAAATGAAGTGGTTATGAAGCAAGAATTCATCATCAGCATCCCACATAAACCCAGAAGACTCGTGTAGGTTCTCTGGTGGTTCTGGATGGTAAATAAAGTGTCTATATCTGTGTTGTAGTCATGGTGACGCCTGGTTCCCATCACCACCACTGTAAAGGCGTCTGAACCCTTTCACACCAAGTCACTCAGTTTACAGCTCAGACACTCAGTGATGCAGATATTCTGAAGAATTGGCGCTTTGAGTGGGTTAAATGTGTAGCTTGAGATGAGTAATCATACATATTTTACATTATGATATGTGTCATTATTCAGGAGCTGCTGTGTGATGAAATCAAGTCTTACAGAAACATGTTAGTGCTCGCATTAAGTGGTGCCGTAAGAAAGTGATGAATTAAATATTAATATTCAGCAGCAGTCTGGCCCACAGCTACTACTACACTGCTTTTCAATGTGCGAATGACTCTTCGGTTCATTTACAGCCCCGTTTCCAAAAGGTTGGGATGCGGTGGAAAATGTCAATTAAAACAAAATGCGATGATGTGCAAATCATTTTAAATCATTACATTTTTAATAGAAAATACAAATACAAAGGCAGTTTAACAAGTCAGCAGAATCCAGACGCCTGTGGATATGAAGCGCAGAAGACTGGGTTTATTATCACAAGGCAAAGAAGAGGCGTTGGGTCGATACCCAAAAACAGAGAAGGGTCGCAGTGGTGATCGTAACACCAGGCCAACAAGGCAATCCCAGCTATTCCTACCACTAATATTACTGCTATTAATATTAGTAGTATAATAACTCTGTAGGTAGTCTGACCAGAGGAGGACGGGTCCCCCCTGGTGATCCTGGTTCCTCCCAAGGGTTCTTCCTCAGCTCTGAGGGAGGTTCTCCTTGCCGCTGGCGCCCCCTGGCTTGCCCACCTGGGGGTTTTACACTCATGTTAAAACTCTGTCTTTACTGGAATTCTGTGACGACATCCATTGTAAAAAGTGCAAAAGTAGAAAAGGGTCAGGCATACTGGAGGATCAGGAGTCATGTGATCTCCCAGAGGATCAAACGGTGTACAAATCAAACGGTGAAACCGAGAAATATTATCGTTTTTTTTTTTTAATATTTGCTCATTTTGAATTTGATGCCAGCAACACATTTTTAAAAAGTTGGGACAGGGCAAGAAAAGGCTGGTAAAGTTGTGTAATGCTAAAAAAACAGCTGGTGGTTGATTGGCAGCAGGTCAGTAACATGACTGGGTACAAAGAGCATCTCAGAGAGGCGGAGTCTTTCAGAAGTAAAGAGGAGGAGGGGTCACCACTCTGTGAAAGACTGGACCATCAAATAGAGCAACAACTCAAGAAGAACGTTCCTCAACATAAAACAGCAAAGAGCTTCTGCTTTTCATCGTCTGCGGTTCAGAACATCATTAAAGACTCAGAGAATCTGGAGGAATCTCTGACTGTGAGGGATGAGGCTGAACACCAGGATCTGCTGGCCGTGATCTTTGGGCCCTCAGGCAGCGCTGCATTAAAAACAGACATGGTTCTGTAGTGGAAATCACTGCATGGGCTCAGAAACACTTCTGAAAACCACTGTCTGTGAACACAGTTCATCACTGCATCCACAAACGCTGTTAAACTCTAAAACACAAAGAAGAACCCAAATATAAACAGGATCCAGAAACGCTGCCACCTTCTTTGGGCCCGAGCTCATTTAAAATGGACTGAGGGGAGGTGGAGAAGTGTCCTGTGGTCCAACAATTCCTGGAAATCATGTTTGCCGCTTCCACCAGGCTAAAGAAGAGAGGAATCACCTGACTTGTTATTAGCACACAGTTTAAAAACCATCTTCCGTGATGGTATGGGGTGCATTAGGGCACCTCTGTAAAGGCACCAGTAATACTGAACGATTTTAAAGCAACATCTGCTGCCATCCAGACGACGTCTTTTTCAGGGAAGGCCTTGATTATTTCAACAAGACGATGTAAAACCACGTTCTGCACCTATTACAGCAGCACTGCTCCGTAGCAAAAGAGTCCGGGTGCTAAACTGACCTGCCTGCAGTCCAGACCTGATTCTAATAAAATTAACATCCAGATTGAAGTTCTAATAAAATTAATATCCAGAATTAGGCTCTAATAAAAATGATATCCATAATATCCTTAAAAACACATGATCAAATTAAATCATTTAAAATGGCTATAGATAAATACCTATAATATAGGTATAAATAAATAAGATTATTTTATTCAGGAAGTTAATGTTGAGAAAAGTAACACTACAGAAGTGCATAACTACGCTGCTTTAAGGCCACTGTCAGGACTTCACTGCCCTACAGTAACAGAAACACTGATGTTTATTATGATGTAGATTAACAGCTGCATAACACCACAGACGGAGCTCGCTGTCTCTGAGTCACATCTGTCTCTAAACACAGACCAGCCTTTCAATTTTAAATCTAAACGGGCTTTTCTGTTACTCCCTCAAATATAACACCGACTGACCTTCTTAGATGGCAGATCAATAAATAGAAACTGGGCTGCGTGGTACAGGTATATATTTTCGGCAGAGTTTGGACGTCCTCTAGTGGCGGGTTTATGTATTGCACATCTAACAGACAAATGCCTGATGAATGAAGCCAGGAAATTGTGCACGTAAAGGGGAATTCCACCCGAATTGTGTTTGAGATGTAAACAGAGACAGTCCTACCTTGTCGGTCCACCTTGTAGATGTAAAGTCAGAGACGACAGCTCATCTGCTGCTGCACAGTTTGTGTTGGTCGTCCTCTGGTCCTTCATCAGGGGTCACAGGACGCTGCTGGCTGGATATTTTTGGTTGGTGGACTATTCTCAGTCCAGCGGCGACACTGAGGTGTTTAAACACTCCAGCAGCACTGCTGTGTCTGATCCACTCAGACCAGCGCAACACACACTGACACACCACCACCACGTCAGTGTTACTGCAGTGCTGAGAATGACCCACCACCCAAACAGTACCTGCTCTGTGAGGGTCCATGGGGGTCCTGACCACTGAAGAACAGGGAATGGGAGAAATGATGTTCGCAAAACCTGATTTACGATGTCACAGTGTCAGTCAGTTCATCCGGGTTGCCAGTTGCAGCTTCAAAAAACCCCCAATCGGTTTATTGAAAGCAGTCTTGCAGGTCTTGCTTTGCCTCTCTGGGCCATTTCTTCACTGCTTTCACGACAGGCTTACGAGGCCTGCTGGTCACGTCCTGTATAAATAAAAATAATGCGTGGCTTATTAATGCGTGGGAACAACATCAACAATAATGCGTGGCCACAACTTAGTAAGACGTGGGAATGAGATGACGTAGTAAGGTGTGGGAACGAGGTCACGGTGACCATGCATTAGGATCTCGTTCCCACGCTTTACTAAGTCGTGGCTACGACTTAACCATCTCGTTCCCACACCTTACTAAGACGTGGCCACGCATTATTTTTATTTATACACCAGTGGGCCTCCGTAGATATTAGTTTCTCCCTGTAGGCTGGAGTAAGATGAAAGCTGAGCGATGTGCATCTTTAAAAATAGTGTAGCAGTGGTCCAGTTTGTTGTTATCCCTGGTAAGACAATTAATAAGCTTATTTATTGGTAGTGATTATGAATGAATGCGTCTGTATCACCAATATAGCCATTTTATTTACCATCCGTACCCCCCAGTTAACCTACAGGAGTTTTTATATGTAGAATTTGTTTGTAAAATAGTGAAACATCTTCTCTGGGGACTATGTGCACGTATCCCTCCGCCACGACTGAACTGCAACTATACTCTGCCAGGGGGATCTTAGCGCTGGACGTCTGGTTCCCATCACCAGCACTGTGATCAATCCTGACTCGGTATGTTTCTCTATAACGGAGAATTTAACATCGAACCACTCTGAACGACTCTGTTTACACCCTGAAGACGGACTTATGCAGAATTTCTGTAATACGGTGTACTTCCCCTTTAACACAAACAGACCAAGGTAAAGTATATTTATAATAACCCTGAGTACAATATATGAAGATTCAGCCCTATAGATGGACCCTGTAAGGTGGCCAAAGGTGCCTAATAAAGTTAATATAGTCAATAAATATGACGTATCATATATGCTGTAGCGCGTGTCCACAACGGGTCAAGCCCAATGTTCCCAATATGCAAATGAGGACAGGAGCGCTTCTTCAACGTGACAGTCGAGAAAAAAAACACAGCGAACGCCTCCCGCCGTCCAATCAGAGCTCCGGGTTCTGGCAAAGGGGCGCGGTTTGCTGTGATTGGGCGGTGATGTTGTCATCGTGTGGCCAATCAGCGGCGAGGGTCGTTGCCCAAGCACGTGTGGGAATCCGTGTTGAGTGTGCTGAGGGCTTCGGAGACGTGAACTCGCCTCGTTGCTGTAGTTGAATGCGTCGTCGCTGGAGCTTCACGGCTCCAATTTTCTTCCACAATTCTTTCTCTACAGACGATATAAGAGGCTCTTTTCGACCCAAGACATCGATCTAAGGTAAGAAACCCGTCTCCGCCTCAGAAATGCCCCTTTTATTTCTGTTTTGTAGCCGAATTCAGATAAAGAACGATGGGAGTCGTAGCTGAACTAACGTTAAAGGGCAGCTCCACCGATTTGAAAATAAATTCTGCACGTTTAAACGGTTAAGATGTAAACCGAGGCCATTCAGAGCGGTTTGGTGTGAAATACTGCGTTTTCGAGAAACTCACAGTTGCTCACAGTGGTGGTGATAGGAACCAGACGTCCGCCTCTAAAAGCTCCCTCCCAGAATGTTATTGGAGTGAAGTGGTTCTGAAGTCACCGCCTGATGACCGAGACGCTGGTTTATGAGAGTTTTATGATATTTTTTTTTTTTTCGTTTATTTTAACCCGTTCATGGCGGAGGGATACGTGCAAGGTGTTTTGCCGCAAAACAGTCCCCAAAGAAAACTTGATTATTCCAGATTTTCCACTGTTTTCCATCATCAACATTCCATATAAGCTCAGAAGACACGTGTGGGTTCTCTGGTGGTTCTGGATGGTAAATAAAGTGTCTATATCTGTCTTGTAGTCATGGTGACGTCTGGTTCCCATCACCACCACTGTAAAGACGTCTGAACCGCCCTGAATCTCTCTGTTTACAGCTCAGACACTCAGTAATGCCGAGATTATGGAAAATTAGTGGAGCTCCCCTTTAGGTTGAAGGGTCTTGTGGAGGGTTTGTGCTGAAGTCTTCGTTGTTATTGTGGATTATGGTCCAGATTTCAGGTGAACTGAGCTGGTGTCACTGATTCTCTCTGCTTGATCAGTGACTCTCGGCTCTCAGCTGGACCTAAACATGAACGGCAGATATATTTAACCTGTGGCTGCAGCTGCCAGACGTTAATCCCTTTACCTGTAGAAGTGTGGTCGCTTGTCCTCCACCACTCATCCATCCGTCCTTCTACCTGTCTGGCCTCAAACCTAAATAAACAGTACTTTGTTGTTGCTGGCTGAGTTCTGAATAGATTATCCTGAGTGTATTCAGTATTAGCTATGAATGTATTATAACTGATCACATTGATTTATCAGTCTACTCAGGCTTTAGCAGAGCTCAGTAACACTGAGATTAATAACTGATCACATTGATTTATCAGTCTACTCAGGCTTTAGCAGAGCTCAGTAACACTGAGATTAATAACCGATCACATTGATTTATCAGTCTACTCAGGCTTTAGCAGAGCTCAGTAACACTGAGATTAATAACTGATCACATTGATTTATCAGTCTACTCAGGCTTTAGCAGAGCTCAGTAACGCTGAGATTAATAACCGATCACATTGATTTATCAGTCTACTCAGGCTTTAGCAGAGCTCAGTAACGCTGAGATTAATAACCGATCACATTGATTTATCAGTCTACTCAGGCTTTAGCAGAGCTCAGTAACGCTGAGATTAATAACTGATCACATTGATTTATCAGTCTACTCAGGCTTTAGCAGAGCTCAGTAACGCTGAGATTAATAACCGATCACATTGATTTATCAGTCTACTCAGACTTTAGCAGAGCTCAGTAACACTGAGATTAATAACCGATCACATTGATTTATCAGTCTACTCAGACTTTAGCAGAGCTCAGTAACACTGAGATTAATAACTGATCACATTTATTTATCAGTCTACTCAGACTTTAGCAGAGCTCAGTAACGCTGAGATTAATAACTGATCACATTGATTTATCAGTCTACTCAGACTTTAGCAGAGCTCAGTAACACTGAGATTAATAACTGATCACATTGATTTATCAGTCTACTCAGACTTTAGCAGAGCTCAGTAACACTGAGATTAATAACTGATCACATTGATTTATCAGTCTACTCAGGCTTTAGCAGAGCTCAGTAACGCTGAGATTAATAACTGATCACATTGATTTATCAGTCTACTCAGGCTTTAGCAGAGCTCAGTAACGCTGAGATTAATAACCGATCACATTGATTTATCAGTCTACTCAGGCTTTAGCAGAGCTCAGTAACGCTGAGATTAATAACTGATCACATTGATTTATCAGTCTACTCAGGCTTTAGCAGAGCTCAGTAACGCTGAGATTAATAACCGATCACATTGATTTATCAGTCTACTCAGGCTTTAGCAGAGCTCAGTAACACTGAGATTAATAACCGATCACATTGATTTATCAGTCTACTCAGGCTTTAGCAGAGCTCAGTAACGCTGAGATTAATAACCGATCACATTGATTTATCAGTCTACTCAGGCTTTAGCAGAGCTCAGTAACACAGATTAATAACTGATCACATTGATTTATCAGTCTACTCAGGCTTTAGCAGAGCTCAGTAACACTGAGATTAATAACTGATCACATTGATTTATCAGTCTACTCAGGCTTTAGCAGAGCTCAGTAACACTGAGATTAATAACCGATCACATTGATTTATCAGTCTACTCAGGCTTTAGCAGAGCTCAGTAACACTGAGATTAATAACCGATCACATTGATTTATCAGTCTACTCAGGCTTTAGCAGAGCTCAGTAATGCTGAGATTAATAACTGATCACATTGATTTATCAGTCTACTCAGGCTTTAGCAGAGCTCAGTAACGCTGAGATTAATAACTGATCACATTGATTTATCAGTCTACTCCGGCTTTAGCAGAGCTCAGTAACACTGAGATTAATAACCGATCACATTGATTTATCAGTCTACTCAGGCTTTAGCAGAGCTCAGTAACGCTGAGATTAATAACTGATCACATTGATTTATCAGTCTACTCAGACTTTAGCAGAGCTCAGTAACACTGAGATTAATAACTGATCACATTGATTTATCAGTCTACTCAGGCTTTAGCAGAGCTCAGTAATGCTGAGATTAATAACTGATCACATTGATTTATCAGTCTACTCAGGCTTTAGCAGAGCTCAGTAACGCTGAGATTAATAACTGATCACATTGATTTATCAGTCTACTCCGGCTTTAGCAGAGCTCAGTAACGCTGAGATTAATCAGCACTCTGTAACAGTGATGTTGGTGTTCTACCTGGGATACTGTAGCAAAGGCCTAGCAACCACCTGGGTTACTACAGCAGTGGCATAGCAGCACAATGGCAACCACCTGAGATACTATAGCAATGGTCAAGCAACACCTTAGCACCCAGCTAAGGTGCTACATCAGTGGCCAAGCAACACCTTAGAAATCACCTGGAATACTATAGCAACAGCCGAGCAACACTTTGGCAACCCCTGGGACACTATAGCAATGCCATAAGAACATTGTAGCTTCCACCTGGGATAGCATAGCAGTGGTGTAGAGACACCTTAGCAACGATCTAGAATACAATAACGATGGCCAAGCAGCCCCTTAGCAACCACCTGGGATACAATAGCAGTGGCATATGAACACCTTAGCAACCACTTGGAATACTATAGCAGTGACATAGGAAAAACGTAGGAATTGCCTGGGATACTATAGCAATGGCATAGGAACACCTTATCAGCCAACTGGAATATAATATCAGTGGTATAGGAACACCTTAGCAACCACTTGGAATACTACAGCAGTGGCATAGGAACATCTTAGCAACCACCTAGGGTACCATACAGACAGCCCAGTAACACCTTAGCGACCACCTAGGATACAACAGCAATGGCATAGGAACACCTTGGCAGTCACCTGGGTTACAACAGCAATGGCATAGGAACACCTTAGCAACCACCTGGGATACAACAGCAAAGGCATAGGAACACCTTAGCAACCACCTGGGATACAACAGCAATAGCATAGGAACACCTTAGCAACCACCTGGGATACAACAGCAATGGCATAGGGAAAATCTTAGCAACCACCTGGGATACAACAGCAATGGCATAGGAACACCTTAGCAACCACCTGGGATAAAACAGCATTGGCATAGGAACACCTTAGCAACCATCTGGGATACATCAATGGCATAGGAACACCTTGGCAGCCACCTGGGATACAACAGCAATGGCATAGGAACACCTTAGCAACCACCTGGGATACAACAGCAATGTTGTACCGTATACCGTAGCAACAGTCTAGCAACGCCTTGGCAACCACCTGGGACTGTTTTGCTGTACGTTCATCTGACGTGGCTTTTCTTCTCTATTCTTTGTATTTTCTTCCAGGTGCACAGTGATTCCAGAATCAGTGAAGGACTCTGAGGGAGTCGGAAAAGACTGCCCATCCCAGACCAGCCGCTCCGTCTCCTGCGAGGATCCTGCGTTTGCTGATTCATGTTTGCTCATAGAACCAATTCAGTACACATGAGCGGAGCACACTGTGTGACCTAGTCTCAGTTCTATTATGAGTGATGTTAACTTGCAGGCCGCTGTCAGCAATGATGTCGGTGAAGGCGCCGGGGGGGCGGACGAGGGCGATGGAAAGAAACCCAGAACCGGTTCCACCAGGTTGAGCAGCAGGGGCACGGCCGCTCGTAGCGGCCGCTCCGTGACCGACAGTTCCGGGACGGCGCGGCAGTCACATTCCGATGACACGGACGTCCATTCCAGCGGGAACGATTCTCCCGAGAGAGAGTGCGATGGACATGCGGGTCAGGAGGCGTCCACCTGCAGCTCTAACAATGGAAAGGACTCCGCTATCGAGGCCACGGAGAGCAAGAGGTACCCGTGCAGTCAGAACACACGCTGCGTCTACCTGTTTAGGTTTATTTATTTATTTATTTATTTATTTATTTAATCTGGTTAAATAGAGCTTTCAGTTCTGTGGTCAAGACTTGGCTCAGTGTCCTGTGCGCTGGACGTTTTCTACGAATACCGTAGACGTATTTAAACATCCAGCAAAACAAACCCTGAAATTAGCAACTTCGTAAAGATCTGCCCACTTTATTCTGATTGGCTGCGCCCAGATGCCTGGTTTTGATGATTGACAGTTGTTCTTGTTAAGGAAGCGGCTTAAAATGTGCATTAAAACTACAGTAAAAACATAACATGACCGTACAGAATCAAAATACACCAGCACAAGCAGTGGGGCCAGTTATAAAGCATTGTTTTGATCCAGTGTTTACAAACATGAGCCTTTTCAGGAGAAACAGGACACATAAAAGCCTTTAGTAGGCAGAAGTAAATAAAATAAGAAGATGTTGTTATTAGCTGGTTGTTGTTGTTTATCTTGGCGGTAAGTGTGTTTTTGTCATTCCCCATAATAAAAATTTGGACTTTTTGCTTTGATTTACGCTAAACCTTAATTATGTTTACTTTATTAAAATAAATGATTGAACATTCTGTTTTGTCACTACCGCAACAATCATAACACCACCAACACTGACCGAAACCCACACGGACCGAAACCCACACGGACCAGAACCCACACGGACCAGAACCCACACTGACCGAAACCCACACTGACCGAAACCCACACTGACCGAAACCAACACGGACCAGAACCCACACTGACCGAAACCCACACTGACCGAAACCAACACTGACCGAAACCCACACGGACCGAAACCCACACGGACCGAAACCCACACGGACCGAAACCCACACTGACCGAAACCCACACGGACCGAAACCCACGATTTTAGCTCATTTTGATCAGAACTAAAAACCAGAGCCAGTTCATGAGCAGCGAACACAGCTGTTCACACAAAATCATCAAAACACAAAAATATTTATTTAACTGCAGAAAATACGACGATTCTTAACGTTCCTCACTGACTTTCCGACTTTGGGACACATTTACTCCAAAGCAATGGGATCAAACTGCTCGCCATGTGGCCATGAGGGCCCGGGATGCAGCCCCACTTCCTGCTCAAAAATACAGGGGTGGGGCTAAACAAGGCTCCGCCCACAGACTAAAACGCAGGACAGTATTTCTTTCTTCGTTTTTTAATTATAAAATTTAACTCGCGTTAAATTTTAGTCGGAAATCTTGGCTTTAAAAAAAGTTCAAAATATTTTTAAAATAAATGGGGAAAAAAAATTAAGTACGTTTTAGGGGTTAGGGTTTGGGACAGACCCCCCCCCCCCATCTGACCACCGTGGTCATATACCAGGAAAAGAGTATCATGATTAATCCATCGCTGGAACGGGAACATGCGGTCACGCTGCCGGCTCCTGATTAATCCTCTTCTTCCGTCCTCCAGCTCCAACTCGCACAGCCCGTCTCCTCCCAGCAGCTCGGCCGCCTACAGCCTGCTCAGCGGCAGCTCTGAGCAGGACCAGCCGTCCACCAGCGGCTGCAGCAGTGACCAGTCTGCGCGCCTGCGGACGCAGAAGGAGCTGCTGAAGGCGCTGCATGAGCTGAAGATCCGCGTCCCAGCCGAGCAGCGAGGGAAAGGCCGGTCCAGCACGCTGGCCTCGCTGCAGTACGCGCTCAACTGCGTTAAACAAGTGCGGGGTGAGTGCTTTACGCCCTGAAATGGTCATGAATCCACATGACGCAGCCGTCCAGGCTGGAACGCTCTTTATATCTGCTTCAGTCTGATGGGGCGGAGCTAAACGGCCATAGGTCGCTCAGGCAGATACGTGTAAATATGCTGGTTTGTGTGACATCACAAAAACAGAGGCCGAGGTTACGCTACACGACTTTTAGCCCCGTAGAGTCTGAGCTGGTCAGTTTGGGAGAGTCAGGTCGTGTCTGAGGGGCGCCGACTCGGATTTACAGCCTCCCGGTCGTGTTTCAGACCAGTCGGAGTTTATTAAACGTTTGATTTGTTCTGAGTGTAATTGTGTAGCGTAGACTCATCAGGAACTCCATCGGAACGGGTTCCTGCAGCAGCCAATCAAAACTGAGAAAAACGAAAGAAGAAAATAAAGCAGGAAAAAAGGTCCCTCGCGTACGGAGCCGACGTTTAAGGCACAACCGAGTTTATTTACGTTTAAAACTCTAAAAAAGTCCCAAATTGATCGCACTGTTTAAGGGCAGACGGCGGAGAAAACGGCCGCAGCAGCAGCGAGACGTTTGTTTACTTGCGTCTCCCAGTAACAGGAGAGCGCAGGAGTTTTGTTCAGCAGCGGAACCTAATCGTTTAGGTTCTAATCATGGTTCCCCATTATTTCCTCGCCCAAAAAATCTGCAAGAGCCTGTCGGACAGCGAGACGCCCAATTTATTAATGATATGTTCAGACTTTAGCAGCCGTGTAGTGACCCAGGGCTTTTGTTTCCCAAAGCGTGGGCAGATGGGCTGGAGAATAGCGGTGCTTTCTCACGGCGTTCCCTTTAAACGAGCAGGCAGCACTAACGTTGCTCTTCTAGAACACTTAAATAATTGCCTTGTGTTGTGATTTCACAGCCAATCAGGAGTACTACCACCAGTGGAGTGTGGAGGAAAATCACGGCTGCTGCCTGGATCTGTCCGCGTTCACCGTGGAAGAGCTGGACAACATCACGTCTGAATACGCTCTTCAAAACACTGTAAGTCAAACGCAGAACACGCGGCCTCGTTGATGGGCTGCCGGTCGCTTCCAGCCCAGCCTTCCTTCCTTTGTTGTACGTCATGGACGTTCAAAGTTTGTTCCGTGTGCCTTTGTTTCTAGGATACGTTCTCCGTGGCCGTGTCCTTCCTCTCCGGGAAAGTGGTCTACATCTCTCCGCAGGCGTCCTCTCTGCTGCGCTGTAAGCCGGAGGTGCTGCAAGGGGCTGTGTTTTCGGAGCTTTTGGCCCCTCAGGACGTCAGCACCTTCTACAGCAGCACGGCCCCCTGCCGCCTGCCCCCGTGGGCCTCCTGCACCGGCACCGGTACGGCTGTTATCTAGAGGTTCAGAGACTCTCGGAGGTTTATAACCTGCGTTTTTATTGTGGTGTTTGTTTGGAGGTGGACACCTGTTAAATCTGGTCTAACACAGTTCTTCCTTTCTGACTTTTCTTTCCTGCAAATTTTAGTGTAAAATATTGAGGTAAAAGCTAAAAATATGAAATGTGCTGTAATTTTACACAGCCCACATTTATATTGCACAATGAGAAACTCAGTAAATAAACAGTATTTACGCTTTAAAATGTCGGGTTAGAAATAATATATTAATTACCTGGTTAATTAACCAAACTAATCGTTTGAGAAAAGTTCAGTAGTAAGACAGTAAATAACTAATCATTCATAATTCAGGGAGCGTGTGAAAGCGATGAAGTAAACACATCGTATTTCAATTTATGGAAAGTGTCAGAAAGTGGAATCATTATTAATAAACTGTGAATATTAATGAAGTACTACTGTTAGTTGGTGTGTCAGTAAATAAGCAGCAGTCGCTGCACTAATGAAGGGGTGACCGCTGGCGCTGTTCAGCAGACCTGAATTCGCCTGCCGCTAATTGATGGCCGTTGTGTTCGTTAACTGTTGGCGTCGTTGGCCTCGGCTCTGCTGACCTGTGCTGTGTCGTTTGGACAGACTCGCCGGTGGACTGCGCTCAGGAGAAGTCCATGTTCTGCCGAATCAGCGGCGAGCGGGAGAGCGGAGGAGAGCTGAAATTTTATCCGTTCCGGCTGACGCCGTATCGGCTGATCCTGCGGGACTCGGACACGTCTCAGCCCGAGCCGTGCTGCCTGCTCATCACCGAGAGGGTGCACTCCGGATACGAGGGTGAGGGTCTCGCTTAGCTAGACCTGTTTATTAGAGATGCTGGATGTCCCCACACGGTTTGAGGGAAGTAGGGGATTATTTAGACCTCAGCTACATTAAGGGGTGAGGGAATTGTGGAATTCAGTCAGACCTTGGCTTTAGGGGACCGGCATCATGGATAGACGAATTTCCTCTATATATATATATATATATATATGTATTTTTTTTTAAATAAAGGAGTTTAAAGTGGAATGTAAACCGTATCAAAATGTCTTTACACTGTAAACGTTTTTGTAATTGTTTATATTGTTCATGTTGTGAAACGGAGTTAATGTGAAGGATGGAGTATAAGCTTCTATATATATTTCTATTGTACAGCTTCAGTATTTTCTGCTTTTCTTTCTATCTGTCTACTTATATACATACATACACCGATTAGACAGAACATCATGACCACCTCCTCGTTTCTACGCTCACTGTCCATTCTATCAGCTCCACTGACCGTTCAGTTCCACTCTGTAGTTCTACAGTTACAGACTGTAGTCCATCTGTTTCTCTGATACTCTGTTACCCTGTTCTTCAGTGGTCAGGACCCCCATGGACCCTCACAGAGCAGGTACTATTTGGGTGGTGGGTCATTCTCAGCACTGCAGTAACACTGACGTGGTGGTGGTGTGTTAGTGTGTGCTGCGCTGGTCTGAGTGGATCAGACACAGCAGTGCTGCTGGAGTTTTAAACTAATAAAATGGACAATGAGCGTAGAAACAAGGAGCTGGTCATTGTGTGTGTGTGTGTGTGTGTGTGTGTGTGTGTGTGTGTGTGTATAAAATTTAAGCCTAACTTAAAATGTAGAGATCGCTGTCCAGTCCAAACAGTCCATATATGTGGACCCAGTGATGTCACGAAAGCCAGTATGTTTACATATATCCACTGTTTAATAAACCAGTCCTAACGCCACTCCAGTTAAAGGGAGTGTTTTAGCCCCGCCTGCTTTTTAAACGAGGCCCATATGCTGTAAAAAAAATTTTCTTGTGATTTTTATTACATTTTTTAATGTTATGTTTATTTATTTATTTATTTATATGTATATGCTTATTATAGTATTGTATTGTATTGTATTGTATTGTATGTATTTATGTACCAAAACATTAATAGTTCTCTTTTACATTATTCCTTAGAGTTAAACAGACTGTATCCATGTAAGTACCTGATCTATGTAAATAAGCTCTGTTCTGATTGGCTGTGTCTGATTGAAAAAAGCACTTAGAGCTGGAACAGTCCTCCTTATAACTTCAGTGTGAGAGAGGGGGGGTAGAGGGGGGAGGGGGGAGGGGGTTAAACCCCTGTAGGCCCAACAGGTGGATATACGTAAACAAGTTGACTCGTGTGATTATCACAGACACCGTTTTTACAGGTTAGTTTCCAGGTGCGGCCTGTTTGGAGTGGGAGTGTGTGTGTGGTGTGTTTTGAGGCTTTAACGGTGTTTATGTTTAAAACGTGCGGGGGCTCTATTCGTCCGTGATATGGGCCCCTTCAAGGCACGGCATGTTTAGCTCTGAGGGATCAAGAGAGGTTGGAAAACGGACACGTGTGAATAAATCACGACTCTTTTTAGTAGAAGAAGCCGTCCGAATTTCCTGCGTGGGGGAAAAAGTCAGGGAGAAAAAAGACCTTGAGTGAGCGAGATGGACTTTTACTGAGATCTGAGAAAGGAGACCAGCGAAAAGAAACAGCTTGTTTTATGATGTTTCCTCATAATTGTAAGAATCATACTCAAAATCTGATTCTCTTTCTCTGCCAGCGCCAAGAATCCCGGCGGACAAGAGAATCTTCACCACCAGCCACACGCCGAGCTGCCTGTTCCAGGAGATTGATGAGAGGTTAGCTGGACATTGGAGTTTGTTTGTTTATTTATTTACTCATTTCCTACCTGCCTGCTTAATTACTTACCTGATCATGATTGTCCTTCCGCATGATGAGGTCTCGGTTTATTGACGCTCCCTTTTCCAAATGAGAAGCACTTTTCAATGTTCTGAGCTCTTTTCCTGAAAGATTCCTCACTAATAGTTTACATCATGTCCTCTCTGATCAGAGCCGTCCCGTTGCTGGGGTATCTGCCTCAGGACCTGGTGGGAACGCCGCTGATGTTGTACCTTCATCCTGAAGACAGATCTCTAATGGTGGACATTCACAAAAAAAGTGAGTGGCGTGTTTTCCCGTTATTAGGTTGCAGGTCTGATCCCACAACAGGCTAATTTCAGTGCCTTTTCAGAGCATCATTAAATGTCTAGTTCTACTGCAGTTCATACACACACTTTACCTGTGCCGCTTATCCTCATGGGTCGCGGGGGCTCCAGCAGCCGTTGAGCCAAAGGCAGGAAACGCCCTGGACCAGATCGCCAGTCTGTCGCGGGGCAGACACACAGACGTGTACATTCACACCTGGGGGCTCTTTAGCATCTCCAACCGGCCCGACTGCTTGTCTGTGGGAGGAAACCCAGGCAAGCCCCTGGTCGCCCGACCGGGGAATCGAACCCAGGCTCTTCTAGCTGGAGGCTTGAGGATTCCAGCTTCAGATGAATACGCTGAAGGATCCGTTAACACGGTGTTAGAATATAGACAATAAAACTCGCACAGTGAGGCGTTTCTTACGTTTAAATAAAATATGCAAGGGTTTTTATTTTGACCACATCCTTAGATGCTGCTTTATGCCCCCACGTTAGTCACGTCTTCAGCTGCATCACCTTGGCCGGTCGAGCTGCTCAGAACTTCAGACGGTTCCGCATATTTTGCAGAAATACTCGACTGTAGATGCTCTTTTGTTGTTCCATCTTCTTTTCTCTGTCTTCCAGTTATACAGTATGCCGGTCAGCCTATTGACCACACGCCCCTGCGCATGTGTGCACGGAGTGGAGAATATCTGACCATGGACACCAGCTGGTCGTCCTTCGTCAACCCCTGGAGCAGGAAAGTGGCCTTCATCGTGGGGCGGCACAAAGTCAGAACGTGAGTGAGCACAGTCGCTACCGTTCCTCTCAACGGGTTGATGGATAGACGGAGAGACAGACACTTAAATGGTTCTTCAAGGGTTCTTCAGTAGGAAAAATGCTTCTGTATCGAACCATCAGCTCTCAGAGAACCAAATCAGTGATTAAAGATCTCGCTGCGTTGTGAAAAGGTTCCTTTTCCTTTTATAACTATTTTCTTCAGCGAAGAACCATTGAAGAACCATAATGTAACGTTGGTTACAATAAATGCAATCCAGCAGGACGTGGGAGGTCAGCGTTGCCGTATTGAGTGCTGAATTTCATTGTGCTCATCTGAGCGTCTTAGCAGTCTGGAAGACTGAGCTCTGGTCTTGTCGCTGTCCGTGTCTGTAGGAGCCCCCTGAACGAGGACGTGTTCACGGCCCCCGAGGAAGAAGAGGTGAGGCCGATGTCTCCGGAGGTCCCTCAGCTCAGCGAGCAGATCCACAAGCTGCTGGTGCAGCCGGTCTACAGCGGCGGCTCGCAGGGCTACAGCAGCCTCGGCAGCAGCGGCTCGCGCGAACTCCACCCCAGCGCCGCCTCGTCCAGCGACAGCACCGGAGCCGCCGCAGAGGAGCCGCCACACGCCAACAAACTGGTGAGGCTTTCCACTTAGAAAATCAAGGCATGTCTTTCGACCAGGGTGTTCAAACGTTTGCATTCGACTGTTATTACAGTCAAAAATAACTGTAACGTTCCCAAATCAGCACGGCTTCAGGTTCACTCGTGCAAAACCTCGTATCTCCAAGACGGTAACTTTACAGGAGAAGGAAAAAACCTACTGTATTTTTAATGTAAGTCAATGGAACCAGACGTCTTTCGATGTCATTTTGGGTCGTTTCTTTCTGTCCATTCTCCATAAAAACTTACTCACGATGTAAAGAGCAATAAGTATTTTTAAATTGTGTCAAAAACTGAAAAACGATACGTTGATCGAGAACTTCTAGAGGGTCTACTAAGAGGTACCGCCGTCTTTTGGGTCACAGATAAGTTCGGCAAAGCTGACATTTGCTTCAGAAATCTGTGCTGGACTCCTAACTGAGCTCTTCTCTTCCCCTCATTTTCTCTTCCAGACCTTCCAGCAGATGTGCAAGGATGCGCACATGCTGAAGACCAGCGGGCAGCATGTTTACACAGAGTCGCGAAACAGACCCGCGCCTCGCAAACAGGCCAGCTCAGGTACGTACAGCAGGACCTCAGACACAGAAGCCATCCAATGACTGACGCTCCGGCGTAAATCGTGAGCCGGCAGCCGTTACCGTGGTTCTGATATGATCTTCATGTCTCAGGAGACGTAGTGAAGGCTGCTGAAGCAGAGAGCACTTCCAGAGAGAGCCAGCAGATGGTGACTCTTGGTCCTAAAGCACAGGCCTCCACACAGCTACCACGAAAAGAGCTCCCGGCCGCCTACTCGTACCAGCAGATCAACTGTCTGGACAGCATCATCCGGTATGTGATTGAATGGATTTGAAGACCACGAGTGGATTAATGGTGCAGAACCTTGTGTTTCCAATATAGAAACAATATATGTTGCCTAATTTTATGTGGTGGTCAGAGCTGATGCTCAGATTACACAGCGCCTTTCATCATGCAAAGGTTTGAGTGTTCATGGCTCTTTGTAGAACCATTTTCCTAAAGAACCCTTAAAGAAGTGTAACAGTTGTTAAACGTTTGGTTACGTTTTTTGTAGATTTTCTACAAAACAAAGAAAATGTGCGTGAAGATAACAAATCCTCTTAAATGTGACATTTTTCTGCAATTTTTAGTGCATAATCTCTTTAGTTTAACATGTTGGGGAAAAAGGAAATCTACATTTATGCCATAACGGTTGCCACATTTCACATGTAATCCCCCCCAGTATCTTAAATTCAGCCAATAAGCAATAACTGTGCAATAACATGTGCTGAAGTGTGTTCTCCGTAGAGGGTGTTCACTTGGAAAATGAACACGGCATGGAATTTGTCTCGGAAGAGACAAATGGCATGGAAGACTTGCCGGATCACTTGTTGAAGAATGACCGCGTGTGATTCCACCTCTCCAGCCTTGACACCGTGCTTGTTCTGTTCCCATCACAGTTATTTGGAGAGCTGTAAAGTTCCCAACACGGTGAAGAGGAAATGTGGATCCTCCTCCTGCACCACGTCCTCCACCTCTGACGACGACCGACGCAGAGAGGCAGCAGGACCAGCTAAAGGTAGACAGTGTCTCTGTTTACCTGCAGGGATTTTTTTGCCGATCCAATTGACCGCGTTCCGATTATAGATCAGGACTGAGGTGTTCGTTCTCGCTCTCCTCAACAATCTGATGGAAAATCTTTGTTTACATGTTCAGATCCAGAATTACGTGCATGCGTAGAGAACCGCTTAGTGTAGACGTTACCATGACAACCAGCATCGCGTGAGGTCCAGTCAGAGTGAGATGAGCAGCAGTGAGCGGTGATTGTGTTTTTAACTGCTTTAAAATGACGTCAGACTCAGGAAAACGTCCTTCACACGTCCTTATTAAAGAAGGCCGAGAGGAAGACGTCGTGTTCTGAGACACATAAGCTGGACGTCCGTCCCACCGCCGTCTTTTAAAGATCAGAGCATGAACTTCGTCTCCTCTGCAGACCAGTTTCTGCTCCGCCGTGTTGAACGGTATAAACTCTCACTGTGACGCATGACATGCAGAACGGACGTAAACTTTCCGATAGGGAATGTAATCGGATACAGACGTTTACACAGATATTAGTCTTGTATTTAACGGGTCATCAGGCTGCATGTAAGTGTGAGTCGTGTTGAGCATGTACAGACTCGAGGACACGACTTTCCTTCTCTGCCCTCCAGACATAGTGGAGACACTGGAAGTGGCCGGGGGGTCAAAAGTGGTCCCTGCTGAGCCGACTCACCCCCTGACTCCTCTGGCTCTGCACTACAAGGCCGAGAGCGTGGTGTCTGTGACCTCCCAGTGCAGTTTCAGCAGCACCATCGTCCATGTCGGAGACAAGAAGCCACCAGAGTCAGGTAGGACCGTTTGGGAATCCTCTCTGTAGCCCGTTTCACAGTCGGAGCTTGGGACTTCCTTTATGACTAATGTTCAGGCTTTACATCATTCACTCTTTCATCCCTTGAACAGGGTTTTATTGGGTTTCACGTTCACACGGAGCAGTTTTTGCTGCTTCTCTCGAATGATTTGCCTTTACAATCATACAAAATATAGTCCTGTAACGTTTTCCCGCTCATAAACAAAATCCTGTACGGTATTTCCAATTTTTTTAGATTTATAGCTGAAATTTGCAACAATAGCAGTTATTTTTAATCATTTTAATGCCGTCCCTCTTCTGCCATGATTATAATCTATTATTCCATGCTGGTAAGTGATGGCACAACTGCATGAAGACAGACTGATATGAATACAGCGATGGTGTCGGGGCCCCGTCCCATTTCTCCTTTTCACCCCGACCCCTTGTTTTGGAGCGCTGCCCCTTGTTCCTGAGCTACAGGGCAGTGGTTGAGATCTTCCCTCTGAAATGAGACCCTCTAATAAAAGAGCATCACTTCATTAACAGCTACTAGCGCCGCTCTGTAGGCGACCCTGCCCGTCTGCAGGGACAGCAGAGGAGGGGAAAGTTCAGCTCCTCACTGCTGGGCTTTACTTACATTTAGGGATCATACGCCTTCAAAGAGGGGGGCAGTTATTTATTATCACCCCCCCTAATTCTTCAGTGATGTGAAGCTGAAGTCAGAGATTCTCCAGATTCTTGTTAGAATTTTCCCGTTCCGCCTTAAATGGAGCAGCAGTTCTGACGCCTGAGGTGCCAGAATGTAACTGCTGCTGCTCCTATTTAAGGTGGGAAGGGATATTTAGCTAACTAGCAACCGGGACGTCTGCATAACACTAGAGATGTTTATGGTTGTTATGAAGGAAAAGACCACAGTATGATAAAACGGTGGTTCTCTGGTCTCTTGTCCTCCGTCTCTCCGGTTTTCCTGTTTTTTCTCATATCTTTCTGTTTGGAGTCTCTGAAAAACCTCCGTTTGGAGGGTCATGTAGCCCCGACATTTCACCCCACCCCTCTATCTCAACAAGATTCGGGACCCCCACCCCTAGACAGAGGGGTAGAGGTGCAGGGCTGAGTGGTAAAACTGAAGGTCACGCAGAAATAGAACGGATTAGAATTACCGTTAATGAAACTACCCAAAAACATTTTTGATGATTTTAGGCGCATATATACACACACACACACACACACACACACACACACACACAGTTAACTGGACTATACTTTAGCCCATAATAATAAGAGCACGGTCTTGAAGGCTCTGCAGGGCTGCAGCGTTTGGCGTCCAGAGAAGTGCAGACTGTCGTCTGTGGTGCTACAATAACAAAAACTCTTTGTTCCTTCACCAGACATTGTAATGATGGAGGAGCCTCCAACTACCCCCACTCCTGCACCATCTATCGCAGCCCCCCAAAACCCCACCGCATCTCCTACAGGGGTGACCGCGCAGCCTGCTGCCTCCCCCAGCCCTGCGGAGAAGGAGAAGGATAAAGAGGGGAGACGAGGGGGTGGAGGAGTGAGCAGATGGGGGCTCACTAAAGAAGTGCTGTCCACTCACACCCAGCAGGAGGAGCAGGCCTTCCTGAACCGCTTCAGAGACCTGAGCCAACTGCGGCTGATCCAGTCCAGCCCGACCGAGCACAGACAGACGGCCACTCCTGCGGCAAAAGGTACGGCACTGACCCTTCAGACTGGATTCCCAAGTCAGGGTTGAGCCTAGTGTTGGATTAAAGTGTAATACCACATGGGGATTCTTCAGTGGTCAGGACCCCCATGGACCCTCACAGAGCAGGTACTGTTTGGGTGGTGGGTCATTCTCAGCACTGCAGTAACACTGACGTGGTGGTGGTGTGTCAGTGTGTGTTGCGCTGGTCTGAGTGGATCAGACACAGCAGTGCTGCTGGAGTTTTTAAACACCTCAGTGTCGCTGCTGGACAGACAATAGTCCACCAACCAAAAATATCCAGCCAACCGCGTCCTGTGACCACTGATGAAGGACCAGAGGATGACCAACACAAACTGTGCAGCAGCAGATGAGCTGTCGTCTCTGACTTTACATCTACAAGGTGGACCGACGAGGTAGGAGTGTCTAATAGAGTGGACAGTGAGTGGACACAGTGTTTAAAAACTCCAGCAGCACTGCTGTGTCTGATCCACTCAGACCAGCGCAACACACACTAACACACCACCACCATGTCAGTGTTACTGCAGTGCTGAGAAACAGTACCTGCTCTGTGAGGGTCCATGGGGGTCCTGACCACTGAAGAACAGGGTAACAGAGTATCAGAGAAACAGATGGACTACAGTCTGTAACTGTAGAACTACAGAGTGGAACTGAACGGTCAGTGGAGCTGATAAGATGGACAGTGAGTGCAGAAACGAGGAGGTGGTCATATTTTCTATACGTCTATATTTTCTTCTGATTCGACGAGGGCTGGGCAGTAGGTACAACATACATTTTTGAATGTCATAGAAAACGTCACCACTGGATTTTTTGTTTGCCTGTTCCAAGTTAATAAACCTCAGAAAAACGATGTCGACTAAATATCAAATTTCTTGAAATACTGGCATAATTAATATATTTTTGCCATATTGCTCAACAACTACAAATTATTTTTATATATATGTATATATGGATGTATGTATGTCTGTGTGTGTATATATATAATTTTTTTTTTAATACTCAGGAAACTCTTTACATTAGTTTGTTTCATTCTGTTGAATTGTACAGTTTTTATTTCCATTGCCATTTTTCTGGTCCTGCTTTGGTCAAACTTACTTCGTAACGTCACCTCCTTTCCGAATTTCTAGTGTGGCCTCTTCCACGAGAAACATTCCTTTATTTGTTGTTGTGAAGTCTTGTTTTCATTCCTTTCTCACTTCTCACTGTTTTATGCTGTTCAGGTGTCCGCAGTTCCAAGGACTACCCAGCAGGAGGCGGCAGTGGGCGGCGGCGGGGCAGAGGAGGCAAAAGACTCAAACATCAAGTCGAGGGCTCTTTCCCCGACAGCCCGGCCCTGTCCACGTCCGGCCCTAGCATGCCCCCTAGATCGACAGCAGACGGTCCTAGTATCCCAGTTTTCCCCAGCAGTCAGCACCTTTCTGCGGGGGCTCAGTCGTCCTCCTCCCCCTGGCCGACTTCCGTGGGCTCCCAGGCTAGTGGACCACCTGTAATGACCTCTTATCCTCCTGGCTGCACGCCCTTCTACTCCCTGTATCCCCCATTCCCTGTCCCGCAGGTGGAGGTGGACCCGAGGATGCAGGCGGCATTTTCTTGCCCCCAGCCAGGCCCGAGGTTTCCGGTTCAAGGCTCTCAAATGTTCCCCTCAGTGGCCCCTCCGGTTATGGCCTTTATCCTGCCCAACTGTATGTTCCCTCAGCTCAGTGGTCCCAACGCTCCAGTGCAACAGCTTGGACAGGCCGTGCCGCTGCCCACCCAGCTCAACCCCCAGTTCAATCCAGCCTTGTCTCAGATTAGCCCTGCTGTGGCTAATTTTAACCCCACTTTGGGGCAGTTTAACCCACTAGTCCCCCAGCTCAATCCCACCCAGCCTTTAGCCCTACCTCCGCAATTCTATAACCCCAACCTTATGTTTGGATTCCAAAACGGAGCTGCCGTACCGGCCCCGCCTCCCCCAGCAGCCCCGCCCGTCCGCGGCCCCTCTCGCTCCAGCACCCCTCAGTCCACCGGCCAGACGGCCCCGGACCGCGAGGGGGCGGGGTCTCCTCTCTTCCACTCCCGATGCTCCTCTCCTCTCAACCTGCTGCAACTGGAGGAGTTGCCAAGCAACCGTACTGATGTCACACAGCAGACCCCGCCCCCAGGGGGAGGGGCCACCCAAGCAGCACAGGGTACTGGGACCTGTAGCAGCGCTAAAGATGCCACGAGTGAAGAGGTTTGGATCAAAAAAACATTCTTTTTATAGGGGTCACTAACGGTCATCTACTTAAAATGTGACTTTTACTGCAATTTTTATTTATTTGTTTATTTTTAAAGTGATATTTAAACTCTGCATCAGTGTTAACGCCGTTTTTTTTTTTTCTTGATCCGATCTCTCAGGCTGAAGTTAACGAGTCCAACCAGGACGCCATGTCCACCTCCAGTGACCTGCTGGACCTGCTGTTGCAGGAGGACTCTCGCTCAGGAACGGGTTCGGCCGCCTCGGGCTCAGGGTCCTCGGGATCTGGCTCCGGATCCTCCGGCTCTGGATCTAACGGCTGTAGCACGTCAGGAAGCGGCACTAGTGAGTTCTAACGATAAGATGGGGATTTTCACTGTTGAGTGTTTTCTGTGTTGAAGCCCAGAGCACAGCAGAAAAAGGTGGTGGTGGTTGGTTTAGTGTAGTGGGTAACACCTCTACCTTCTACACTGTAGACTGGGGTACAGTCCCCCACCAGGGCAAGCCCCCTACACTATACCAATAAGGGTCCTTGGGCAAGACTCCTAACACCACCTTTGCCTACCTGTGTATAAATGATCAAATTGTAAGTCGCTCTGGATAAGAGCGTCAGCCAAATGCCGTAAATGTTTGTAAATCGTTTATTTTGCACAGGAATGTTGATGTATTGCCTCCTGATCTGTTTCAATCCTAGGAAGCAGTAATACCAGCAAGTACTTCGGCAGCATAGACTCATCGGAGAACGACCACGGTCACAAGCAAGCATCAGGAGGGGCCTCAGGAGAGGAGCAGTTTATCAAATACGTCCTCCAGGATCCAATCTGGCTCCTCATGGCCAACACAGACGAGAAAGTAATGATGACCTACCAAATGCCCAAAAGGTATAAAATACAGCTGTTCCCCCCGTTGTTGGACCGATTGATTGATTGATTGATTGATTGATTGATTGATTGATTGATTTAAGTTTCTGAGAGATTCCTCTGCTTGGAAACTTTATTTAGGGAATTCGCCATAGTGTCGACTTCATAGCCTAAATGGGATTTTTAGCTGACTGATCACTTTAATGCATTCCTTTCTAAATCCGTGTGCTCGTGTGCAGGGACAGAGAGGCGGTGCTGCGAGAGGACAGAGAGGTTATGAAGACGGCACAGATGCAGCAGCCACACTTTACTGAGGAACAGAAGAAAGAGCTGAGTCAGGTCCACCCATGGATCCAAACGGGCTGCCTTCCCAAAGCCATCAATATCACTGTGAGTGGCTCTCATTAAAAACTCTGTGGTCTTGAAGCTAAAGCACTGCTGTAGTTGCAGATTCATACTGGATTAGAATCACTCCACAATTATTACAGTCAGACTGTAAAACTACACACTGCAGATTCATACTGGATTAAAATCACTCCACAATTATTACAGTCAGACTGTAAAACTACACACTGCAGATTCATACTGGATTAAAATCACTCCACAATTATTACAGTCAGACTGTAAAACTACACACTGCAGATTCATACTGGATTAGAATCACTCCACAATTATTACAGTCAGACTGTAAAACTACACACTGCAGATTCATACTGGATTAAAATCACTCCACAATTATTACAGTCAGACTGTAAAACTACACACTGCAGATTCATACTGGATTAAAATCACTCCACAATTATTACAGTCAGACTGTAAAACTACACACTGCAGATTCATACTGGATTAAAATCACTCCACAATTATTACAGTCAGACTGTAAAACTACACACTGCAGATTCATACTGGATTAGAATCACTCCACAATTATTACAGTCAGACTGTAAAACTACACACTGCAGATTCATACTGGATTAAAATCACTCCACAATTATTACAGTCAGACTGTAAAACTACACACACTGCAGATTCATACTGGATTAAAATCACTCCACAATTATTACCGTCAGACTGTAAAACTACACACACTGCAGATTCATACTGGATTAAAATCTCTCCACAATTATTACAGTCAGACTGTAAAACTACACGCTGCAGATTCATACTGGATTAAAATCACTCCACAATTATTACAGTCAGACTGTAAAACTACACACTGCAGATTCATACTGGATTAAAATCACTCCACAATTATTACAGTCAGACTGTAAAACTACACACTGCAGATTCATACTGGATTAAAATCACTCCACAATTATTACAGTCAGACTGTAAAACTACACACACTGCAGATTCATACTGGATTAAAATCACTCCACAATTATTACAGTCAGACTGTAAAACTACACACTGCAGATTCATACTGGATTAAAATCACTCCACAATTATTACAGTCAGACTGTAAAACTACACACTGCAGATTCATACTGGATTAAAATCACTCCACAATTATTACAGTCAGACTGTAAAACTACACGCTGCAGATTCATACTGGATTAAAATCACTCCACAATTATTACAGTCAGACTGTAAAACTACACGCTGCAGATTCATACTGGATTAAAATCACTCCACAATTATTACAGTCAGACTGTAAAACTACACGCTGCAGATTCATACTGGATTAAAATCACTCCACAATTATTACAGTCAGACTGTAAAACTACACGCTGCAGATTCATACTGGATTAAAATCACTCCACAATTATTACAGTCAGACTGTAAAACTACACACTGCAGATTCATACTGGATTAAAATCACTCCACAATTATTACAGTCAGACTGTAAAACTACACACTGCAGATTCATACTGGATTAAAATCACTCCACAATTATTACAGTCAGACTGTAAAACTACACACACTGCAGATTCATACTGGATTAAAATCACTCCACAATTATTACCGTCAGACTGTAAAACTACACACACTGCAGATTCATACTGGATTAAAATCACTCCACAATTATTACCGTCAGACTGTAAAACTACACACACTGCAGATTCATACTGGATTAAAATCACTCCACAATTATTACAGTCAGACTGTAAAAATACACACTACAGATTCATACTGGATTAAAATCTCTCCACAATTATTACAGTCAGACTGTAAAAATACACACTACAGATTCATACTGGATTAAAATCTCTCCACAATTATTACAGTCAGACTGTAAAACTACACACACTGCAGATTCATACTGGATTAAAATCGCTCCACAATTATTACAGTCAGACTGTAAAACTACACACACTGCAGATTCATACTGGATTAAAATCGCTCCACAATTATTACAGTCAGACTGTAAAACTACACACTGCAGATTCATACTGGATTAAAATCGCTCCACAATTATTACAGTCAGACTGTAAACTACACACTGCAGATTCATACTGGATTAAAATCACTCCACAATTATTACAGTCAGACTGTAAAACTACACGCTGCAGATTCATACTGGATTAAAATCACTCCACAATTATTACAGTCAGACTGTAAAACTACACACACTGCAGATTCATACTGGATTAAAATCACTCCACAATTATTACAGTCAGACTGTAAAACTACACACACTGCAGATTCATACTGGATTAAAATCACTCCACAATTATTACAGTCAGACTGTAAAACTACACACTGCAGATTCATACTGGATTAAAATCACTCCACAATTATTACCGTCAGACTGTAAAACTACACACACTGCAGATTCATACTGGATTAAAATCTCTCCACAATTATTACCGTCAGACTGTAAAACTACACACTGCAGATTCATACTGGATTAAAATCACTCCACAATTATTACAGTCAGACTGTAAAACTACACACTGCAGATTCATACTGGATTAAAATCTCTCCACAATTATTACAGTCAGACTGTAAAACTGCACACTGCAGATTCATACTGGATTAAAATCACTCCACAATTATTACAGTCAGACTGTAAAACTACACACTGCAGATTCATACTGGATTAAAATCACTCCACAATTATTACAGTCAGACTGTAAAACTACACACTGCAGATTCATACTGGATTAAAATCACTCCACAATTATTACAGTCAGACTGTAAAAATACACACTGCAGATTCATACTGGATTAAAATCACTCCACAATTATTACAGTCAGACTGTAAAACTACACGCTGCAGATTCACACTGGATTAAAATCGCTCCACAATTATTACTGTCAGACTGTAAAACTACACACTGCAGATTCATACTGGATTAAAATCGCTCCACAATTATTACAGTCAGACTGTAAAACTACACACACTGCAGATTCATACTGGATTAAAATCACTCCACAATTATTACCGTCAGACTGTAAAACTACACGCTGCAGATTCACACTGGATTAAAATCACTCCACAATTATTACAGTCAGACTGTAAAACTACACGCTGCAGATTCATACTGGATTAAAATCACTCCACAATTATTACAGTCAGACTGTAAACTACACACTGCAGATTCATACTGGATTAAAATCGCTCCACAATTATTACAGTCAGACTGTAAAACTACACGCTGCAGATTCATACTGGATTAAAATCGCTCCACAATTATTACAGTCAGACTGTAAAACTACACACTGCAGATTCATACTGGATTAGAATCACTCCACAATTATTACAGTCAGACTGTAAAACTACACACTGCAGATTCATACTGGATTAAAATCACTCCACAATTATTACAGTCAGACTGTAAACTACACACTGCAGATTCATACTGGATTAAAATCGCTCCACAATTATTACAGTCAGACTGTAAAACTACACACTGCAGATTCATACTGGATTAAAATCGCTCCACAATTATTACAGTCAGACTGTAAAACTACACACACTGCAGATTCATACTGGATTAAAATCGCTCCACAATTATTACAGTCAGACTGTAAAACTACACGCTGCAGATTCATACTGGATTAAAATCACTCCACAATTATTACCGTCAGACTGTAAAACTACACACACTGCAGATTCATACTGGATTAAAATCACTCCACAATTATTACCGTCAGACTGTAAAACTACACACTGCAGATTCATACTGGATTAAAATCACTCCACAATTATTACCGTCAGACTGTAAAACTACACACTGCAGATTCATACTGGATTAAAATCACTCCACAATTATTACAGTCAGACTGTAAAACTACACACTGCAGATTCATACTGGATTAAAATCACTCCACAATTATTACAGTCAGACTGTAAAACTACACACACTGCAGATTCATACTGGATTAAAATCACTCCACAATTATTACAGTCAGACTGTAAAACTACACGCTGCAGATTCATACTGGATTAAAATCACTCCACAATTATTACAGTCAGACTGTAAAACTACACGCTGCAGATTCATACTGGATTAAAATCACTCCACAATTATTACAGTCAGACTGTAAAACTACACACTGCAGATTCATACTGGATTAAAATCACTCCACAATTATTACAGTCAGACTGTAAAACTACACACACTGCAGATTCATACTGGATTAAAATCACTCCACAATTATTACAGTCAGACTGTAAAACTACACACACTGCAGATTCATACTGGATTAAAATCGCTCCACAATTATTACAGTCAGACTGTATAAACTACACGCTGCAGATTCATACTGGATTAAAATCGCTCCACAATTATTACAGTCAGACTGTAAAACTACACACTGCAGATTCATACTGGATTAAAATCACTCCACAATTATTACAGTCAGACCGTAAAACTACACACACTGCAGATTCATACTGGATTAAAATCACTCCACAATTATTACAGTCAGACTGTAAAACTACACACACTGCAGATTCATACTGGATTAAAATCACTCCACAATTATTACAGTCAGACTGTATAAACTACACACTGCAGATTCATACTGGATTAAAATCACTCCACAATTATTACTGTCAGACTGTAAAACTACACACACTGCAGATTCATACTGGATTAAAATCACTCCACAATTATTACAGTCAGACTGTATAAACTACACACTGCAGATTCATACTGGATTAAAATCACTCCACAATTATTACAGTCAGACTGTAAAACTACACACACTGCAGATTCATACTGGATTAAAATCACTTCAATTATGTTGTTGTTGTTGTTGTTGTTGTTGTTCCTCATCTTGGGATGTCATTCACCCCGCAGTCCTGCAGAGGGTGTGGTTCCCCTACAGAAGCCTTGTCTGCCCCACCATTTGATGTGGAGCTCCATGACATGGATCTCACCAGGATCCTGAGGGACGAGAGCAATCACATCACCACAGTGACGGCTGACTCTGCGCTCCCTGACAGCCCGCAGTCGTCAGAAACGGCTCACCGAGAAGCTCCAGCTGACACGCGGAACACACACGCTCTGGACGAGGCTGTGAAGGAGGCGGAGGTGACGTCATCGTCATCGTCATCAGTGGACGTGAAACAGGACTGAGCAGCGTATTCCCTGATTCGCCCTGATCGCTGTTGGACCTGTCTACCGCATACCTACACCGGTCGGCCGTTTTATCGGAAACACTCATCACTTTGTATGTTTACAGTTGCAGACTGTAGCCCATCC